>NC_138293.1:102282500-102325000 GCF_965601325.2 Salmo salar
TCCTGCTGCTATTTGTTCTGATATATATTTTAACAGTATTGTCTCTAGCTGTATAACCATTCCTGCTGCTATTTGTTCTGATATATATTTTAACATTATTGTGTCTCTAGCTGTATAACCATTCCTGCTGCTATTTGTTCTGATATATATTTTACAGTATTATACACAACAGTATTGTGTAACCATTAGAGAGAATATAGTAGACGGTTGCTGTCAAAAAAGTGATTGATGAGTTATTCCTGTGTCCTGTTATAATATAACTTTAAAGACGTCATGCTATTTAGGGTGTATGCAAATGTTTGAAATAAACATGAATGGCCTGATGATAGATGTGAGGTGTAGTGACCTTGTTGAACTTGAAACAGTTGGGAAATTTTGTAGTGAATGGGGAAGACCTGAATTTGAACTGTTTGAAAAATGTGAAACAGTTGGGAATTTTTGTAGTGGACTTATGGAGCTGCTGTCAGGTGAGCTTGTGACCCCTTGTAGAATGAAAAAGTAATTTCCGGGTAGGTCTGCCTGATTGTAAGTAAGAGTTAGACTTGTCCTGTTAACACTACAAACCTCAAGAGAGATAAACCACAGAAAGCTAAAAAAAAAAATCTGAAAACATGGAGTTGTTAAGACACTGATGCCCACGTACCTATGTGAGAGTGGATTCTCAGCCCTCACTAGCATGAAAACTAAATACAGGCACAGACTGTGTGGAAAATGATTTAAGACTCAGACTCTCTCCAATACAACCCAACATTGCAGAGCTTTGTGCATCCTTTCAAGCACACCCTTCTCATTAACCTGTGGTGAGTTATTCACAATTTTTGATGAACAAATATGTGTCACGGTTGTCGTTGGGAAAGGAGGACCAAAATGCAGCAGGTATGTGGTTGCTCATCTTGAACTTTTATTAACTCAAAATGAACACCAAAATTACAAAACGAACTCACGATCAACGAAACAGTCTTCTCAGGCTCACACACGCTAGACAAGAAACAATCTCCCACAAAACCTACACCAAACAATTACCCATATATAGGACTCTCAATCAGAGGCAACGAGGAAGCACCTGCCTCCAATTGAGAGTCCCAACCCCCCCATTAACCTAACATAGAAATACACTCACTCGACTAAACATAGAAATACCTAAACAGTTAATGGGTGTGGGAAAACAAATAGATGTTTCAGTGTCTATCAGTCACACATCTACCAAAACCACACAGAGATTTTAAGAGACAACTTAGATGAGATTTTCCCTCATGATGAATTTGAGACTGGGACTGATCCCATTGAAGATGACATGAGCGATGTAGAGAGTCTGCCAGAGGCTGAATATGTTCAAGCCACAGGGATCAACACTGAGCAGCTAATTGAAGGTCTCAAAAACAATATCTGTCTTTTTATTTAGAAAATATGGAAAGAACACTGCATCCCAGCTACGGTGCAGAATAACATTGTTGAGGACCTCAGAACCATTTTGGATGCATTATGACCCACTACAGTGATCCCCTCAGGTTTCATCTGACAAATAAGCAAATAAATGTGGTTGAACAGGTCGATCTCAGGGACTTGTTTAACAACTCTGCAGTATTTGAGGAATGCATTAGATGCATAAGCTCTGAGTGGATGCTGGAGCATTATTGGGTGATTGAATTGGACATGGTCAGGTCAATTGAAGTACCACTGAGCAACTAAGAAGGTTATAAAACAAGGTCATTTCAATACAGCTACATAGCCCCCAGGCTATATGAATATGAAGAGACATGAGACAAAACAATAGACCTGTTGAATGTAATAAGTTATAAGACCTCTATGATTAATTTCATTGGTCAGTTCTACCAGCGAATGTGAGATGTTTAGATTCCAGAACATTTGAGGACACTTACTGTAATTTATCTGGCCATCTTTCCCCCTCCCTTCCTGGCTGCCCTCCCCCTTCCCTTCTAAGTTCAAGTGTGTTTATTTGTCATATACATGGAGTTCACAGTGTGTTTATTTGTCATATACATGGAGTTCACAGTGTGTTTATTTGTCATATACATGGAGGACAGAGTGTGTTTATTTGTCATATACATGGAGGACACAGTGTGTTATTTGTCATATACATGGAGGACACAGTGTGTTTATTTGTCATATACATGGAGTTCACAGTGTGTTTATTTGTCATATACATGGAGGACAGAGTGTGTTTATTTGTCATATACATGGAGGACACAGTGTGTTTATTTGTCATATACATGGAGGACACAGTGCAATGAAATGCTTCCTTGCAGGTTAACCTCTTGACAATGCAACAACAATAGAACAAGTCAGTAGCTAAGTTAATAAAAAGAGTAATACAATAGTAATAAACCCTTCATTCATCAGTATCCTGAACATAGCTGGGTGTTTCTGGGATAGAGGGTTGATATAAAAGTCAGTACTACAATAGTAATAAACCCTTCATTAATCAGTATCCTGAACATAGCTGGGTGTTTCTGGGATAGAGGGTTGATATAAAAGTCAGTACTACAATAGTAATAAACCCTTCATTCATCAGTATCCTGAACATAGCTGGGTGTTTCTGGGATAGAGGGTTGATATTAAAGTCAGTACTACAATAGTAATAAACCCTTCATTCATCAGTATCCTGAACATAGCTGGGTGTTTCTGGGATAGAGGGTTGATATAAAAGTCTATATATTCAGCAATACAGTAAGATGCTGAGACACAATCACTTCCTATTGGTCAACTGCAGGGAACCGCCCACGTCTCATAGACACAATCACTTCCTATTGGTCAGCTACAGGGAACAGCCAACGTCTCTGAGACACAATCACTTCCTATTGGTCAGCTGCAGGGAACCGCCCACGTCTCTGAGACACAATCACTTCCTATTGGTCTGCTACAGGGAACAGCCAATGTCTCTGAGACACAATCACTTCCTATTGGTCAGCTGCAGGGAACCGCCAACGTCTCAGGAGATGTGTATTTTAGGCAGTAAGTAAAACTGCCTAGGCCTTGGAGAATCTGGACCAAAAAGACAGACCATCTGTTTATCTGTAATGTACTTATCCTCGTACAGTTTATCTCCTGGATTAATCTTTGTGTTTTCTGGTTGTGTTGAGTGTGACAATGGAACATAGTGTTTAACATGATCCTATTGTCTATTGGCTTCAAGAAGATATTCACTTCATCCATTACAACAATCTGAGACCCTTATCTGCTGGTTTAATCACTATATTTCTAGAACATTTATAAGGTTAAGCTGATTAACAGGTCTGGTTGTGAATTGTGAAAAGGAAGCCACATCCCTACGTATAAGAGTCTGTATAGTTTCTGACTCCAACTGAGGTTCCCAATGTGAGGGGTTTGGAAATAGTATCTGAGGAAAATCTGTTTCATATTCACAATGATCTGATAACTTCAATCTTCTATGATAGACGTGTAGATCCCTGCGGAGCTCCTCCCAGTCCACCTGTTTAGGAGTTGGTATAAAAGTCAGTCCACCTGTTTAGGAGTTGGTATGAAAGTCAGTCCACCTGTTTAGGAGTTGGTATGAAAGTCAGTCCACCTGTTTAGGAGTTGGTATGAAAGTCAGTCCACCTGTTTAGGTGTTGGTATGAAAGTCAGTCCACCTGTTTAGGTGTTGGTATGAAAGTCAGTCCACCTGTTTAGGAGTTGGTATGAAAGTCAGTCCACCTGTTTAGGAGTTGGTATGAAAGTCAGTCCACCTGTTTAGGAGTTGGTATGAAAGTCAGTCCACCTGTTTAGGAGTTGGTATGAAAGTCAGTCCACCTGTTTAGGAGTTGGTATGAAAGTCAGTCCACCTGTTTAGGAGTTGGTATGAAAGTCAGTCCACCTGTTTAGGAGTTGGTATGAAAGTCAGTCCACCTGTTTAGGAGTTGGTATGAAAGTCAGTCCACCTGTTTAGGAGTTGGTATGAAAGTCAGTCCTCTTTCTAGAACATCACTCTCGGCTTGGTTGAGCCCAATGGGACATTGCTGGTCAAGACCTCAAATGGGTTGTGAAGTAGTATGGACATATTGATGGAACAAGGTCACTAAACTGGTGGTTAGACAGGGTAGATCCAAAAGCCTCTGCTGTCATCTAGAGGGTGTTTCTCTGTACTGCTTGACACATGGAGACTCAATGGAGGCCCAGTGCAAGTGCTCAAAGTCAGGCCCAAACAATTGTTTGTCAGGCTGGGATCTATAAAGCAGTATGTTCTTCAATTAGATGCCAACTAATATTCCTACAGGGACAATAGGTGGACAGGAGGAAGAATGGTGTTCCTGATTCATACAGGGACAATAGGTGGACAGGAGGAAGAATGGTGGTCCTGATTCATACAGGGACAATAGGTGGACAGGAGGAAGAATGGTGTTCCTGATTCATACAGGGACAATATGTGGGACAGGAGGAAGAATGGTGGTCCTGATTCATACAGGGACAATAGGTGGACAGGAGGAAGAATGGTGTTCCTGATTCATACAGGTACAATAGGTGGACAGGAGGAAGAATGGTGGTCCTGATTCATACAGGGACAATAGGTGGACTGGAGGAAGAATGGTGGTCCTGATTCATACAGGGACAATAGGTGGACAGGAGGAAGAATGGTGTTCCTGATTCATACAGGGACAATAGGTGGACAGGAAGAAGAATGATGGTCCTGATTCATACAGGGACAATAGGTGGACAGGAGGAAGAATGGTGGTCCTGATTCATAAAGGGACAATAGGTGGACAGGAAGAAGAATGGTGTTCCTGATTCATACGGACAGGAAGAAGAATGGTGTTCCTGATTCATACAGCCAGAGGAAGAATGATGGTCCTGATTTACACTATTCCTCTTTTTTCTTTAGAGCTTCAGATTGAGATTTTTGTTATTCTCCAATATGTTTTTCTTCAGTGTTGCACTCTGGGTTCTCCAAGGGGAATTCACCCCCTGTTCTCCTCTTGACAGTTGTAGCCCCAGGCTTTTGCTGGGAATTGTCCACTGTTGGTATCAATTTATTTGGTCCCAAAAATACTAGTTTTAGCTGAATCCCCAGTTAGAATCCATGTGGTTCATTTTAAAGTTACTAAAAAGATTAAAAGTACATTTATAAAATGAGCTCCTGACGTTTCACCACAATAGGCTTCTTCAGACAATGGACAAAAAGTAGCTAATCAAAGCCAAAGGAGAGCGAAGAGCATCATCCAACCTGCCTACACCGGCCAAACCCGGACAACACTGGGCCAATTGTGTGCAAACCTATGGGACTCCCAATCACAGCCGGTTGTGATACAGCCTGGATTCGAACCAGGTTTGCTGTAGTGACACCACAAGCACTGAGATGCAATGCCTTGGACCCAAGTGTTCCTGATAATCAGCCCAGATTATGGATGCCTGTCCATACATTGGCAGTAAAAGAGGGTAGAAACAGAAAAGCATATAACTGTAGATATGTGGTCTTTACTTGAGTGTGTTTCAGCAGGGTGAGGTCAGAGAGATGTTTCCAAGTCACTATTTTTCTGAACTCATAAAATCCTTTAGACAATCTGATGGGATGGATGTTCAACCCCATTAAAATGACCATAAGGTCTATATAGAACCTTTAAGTTAATATAACTTATAAATCATGAGCCTCATCTTGAGGAGTCACCTGTGACAGTATTCATAAAGAGTAGGATAGCTGATCTAGGATCAGTTTAGCCTTTTAGATCATAATGAATCAGATTACATGGAGAGGAGGGATCTGATCCTAGATCATAATGAATCAGATTACATGGAGAGGGGGGACCTGATCCTAGATCATAATGAATCAGATTACATGGAGAGGGGGACCTGATCCTAGACCATAATGAATCAGATTACATGGAGAGGGGGACCTGATCCTAGATCATAATGAATCAGATTACATGGAGAGGAGGACCTGATCCTAGATCATAATGAATAAGATTACATGGACAGGGGGACCTGATCCTAGATCATAATGAATCAGATTACATGGAGAGGGGGACCTGATCCTAGATCATAATGAATCAGATTACATGGAGAGGAGGGACCTGATCCTAGATCATAATGAATCAGATTACATGGAGAGGAGGGACCTGATCCTAGATCATAATGAATCAGATTACATGGAGAGGAGGGACCTGATCCTAGATCATAATGAATCAGATTACATGGAGAGGGGGACCTGATCCTAGATCATAATGAATCAGATTACATGGACAGGGGGACCTGATCCTAGATCATAATGAATCAGATTACATGGAGAGGAGGGACCTGATCCTAGATCATAATGAATCAGATTAAATGGACAGGGGGACCTGATCCTAGATCATAATGAATCAGATTACATAGACAGGGGGACCTGATCCTGGTTCAGCACTCCTCCTTTGAGACACTGCCTTTATGAATAAGGAATGTTGTTGTAAAGTCTAGTTACAGCAGGTGTTTACTGCCATCTAGTGGATGATTCCAATAAAACACTTTATTATCAGGGTGGGGAGACGGCTGAGTGCAGGATCCATGGTGAGATGACAAAAGAGGAAAACACACTATATGGAGAGAAGTACAAATAAAGTATTTCTGAACAATAAAGGACAGAGTAAGATAATGAATACGTGGAATGACATATTATTACTAGTTAGTAGATCTCTTCTGTCATCATTATTTACCCATACACCAGTGACGTGAGAACTGACGTGATTTCCTCATATGAAAGTGAAAGTAACTGTGGTTACAAAATGTAGCGCACATTTCTCTGCAACATCAGAAGCAGGATAAATGTGTTGATTTGAAGGACAGAGGGGCAGACTCTGGTAAGTGTTGGCTACATATAACTACTATAAAGTTAGGTCGTAGTCAGACATTCAATAGACAGAGTAACCTTGAGATATGATTCTTTATCATGCTGACCAACCTGGACCCGGTTTCCACGATGGAATTTAGACTTAACGCTGGAAACGCATAATAAGTGGTAAACGATCATTAACAAAATACAAAGTTGAGTAAACACTATTTTACAAATAAAAAGGTGCGTAAGCGTGTTTACCCTCCACTACATCCCCGTTGATGTGGTGTGCACCGTAGAGTGCATAGTCATGTAGTCTCTATGGGCCAGATGGCCAGATGGTGAGAAACTGTTCAGATGGGGTGCAGTGGTTTAGACAGTAGTTTAGACAGTGGTTTAGACCACTGCACCAACCAGGAGGTGACTGAAAGTAAATATGTTCTTTTGTACAGGATCCATTTTGAGATGACAGAGCAGAAAACACTATATGGACAATACTGACAAATAAAGTAAGTATTTATGAACAATAATTCATTCTAAAGGACAGAGTATGTGAATGAATACTAGGAATGAGATATTACTAGTTAGAACTGCTACTTGAGCTGAGTTGCTGACAGACAGCAGTTTTCAAAGTGGAAACTAATCAGTAGGTCTACATGTTATCAGTAAAACGTCTGGTAAAGATGGTGGAGGAGCTTTTACATTATATGGTTTTATGTTTATCTCAGGGTTTCTCATCCTTTGGTTCTTATCCAGCACTTATACACCTTACAGGGGAAAAACACAACTAAACGTGGTTTCGAGTAAATTATAAGTTTAGCTAAAATAATGTAAGAGAGATGTCTTGAAGAAGGACTATACATTTTTTAATCAAGATTCAGAACAATGTCACGTTACTGCTGTCTCATGAAACTGACTGTTAGCCCCACCCTCTGGTTACTGTTGTTATGTGAAGGGTGACACCTTGACTACAGTTTAAACTGACTGTTAGCTCCACCCTCTGGTTACTGTTGTTATATGAAGGGTGACTCCTTGACTACAGTTGAAACTGACTGTTAGCTCCACCCTCTGGTTACTGTTGTTATATGAAGGGTGACTCCTTGACTGCAGTTGAAACTGACTGTTAGCTCCACCCTCTGGTTACTGTTGTTATATGAAGGGTGACTCCTTGACTACAGTTGAAACTGACTGTTAGCTCCACCCTCTGGTTACTGTTGTTATATGAAGGGTGACTCCTTGACTACAGTTGAAACTGACTGTTAGCTCCACCCTCTGGTTACTGTTGTTATATGAAGGGTGACTCCTTGACTACAGTTGAAACTGACTGTTAGCTCCACCCTCTGGTTACTGTTGTTATATGAAGGGTGACTCCTTGACTACAGTTGAAACTGACTGTTAGCTCCACCCTCTGGTTACTGTTGTTATATGAAGGGTGACTCCTTGACTACAGTTGAAACTGACTGTTAGCTCCACCCTCTGGTTACTGTTGTTATATGAAGGGTGACTCCTTGACTGCAGTTGAAACTGACTGTTAGCTCCACCCTCTGGTTACTGTTGTTATATGAAGGGTGACTCCTTGACTACAGTTGAATCTGACTGTCAGCTCCACCCTCTGGTTACTGTTGTTATATGAAGGGTGACACCTTGACTACAGTTGAAACTGACTGTTAGCTCCACCCTCTGGTTACTGTTGTTATATGAAGGGTGACTCCTTGACTACAGTTGAATCTGACTGTCAGCTCCACCCTCTGGTTACTGTTGTTATATGAAGGGTGACTCCTTGACTACAGTTGAAACTGACTGTTAGCTCCACCCTCTGGTTACTGTTGTTATATGAAGGGTGACTCCTTGACTACAGTTGAAA
Organism: Salmo salar; assembly: GCF_965601325.2. NCBI lineage: Eukaryota > Metazoa > Chordata > Actinopteri > Salmoniformes > Salmonidae > Salmo > Salmo salar. The sequence continues at coordinate 102,291,122 of NC_138293.1, forward strand.
CTGAATATAAGAAAGTATCTGTACAGGGCCATTTTGAGATGACAGAGCAGCTCATAGTTTAACCTCTAAACTGCAACCCAGTTTCCAAGTAAAGTGAGTATTTCAGGTTAATAATTTAGAATAAAGTAGAGGGAACATTTGGAATCCACTAAACTAGTGTTGGAGTGCTGCTGAGTCATTCCTACCATGTGGTGCCTTTTCTGTCCCCAGGAAATATCAGTTCTTATTTAGTGTAAAATGTGGATTCAAAAAGGCTTTAAATATAAGGTGTCTTTTACTTTAAAAACACCAAAATATGAATCCTGAAAGGGAATTTGATGCATTTTAACACCATTTGTCAGAAGATGTAGGCGTTTTTATCCCCAGGTGTTATTTATCATCTTCCACAAGAAATATAAGCCATAAAATAACAAAATGTTAAATTGTTTCTTCATTATTTTATAGTCCTAGTTGAAGTCTCTTTCATCAATTACTTTTTTCATGATTATTGTATTTATGTATCCATAGTGGAAGCCTGGGAAACTGAAATGTCTGAGCTTTTTCAACAGTGTGACTGTGAACATCTGTACCAAAACCAAATTAAGGGAGACAGAGATATGATTAAAAAACAACTGTTGATGCAACATGAAAATAAAATGGGTGTGTGAGATGAATCATAAACCCAAATTGAGAACCTTTTGTTTGATTCAGGGTGAATTGGTGTGTGAGAGATATATTATGTATAACCTACCTAAAAGCAAGAGATCTCTATGTGCACAGTTCAGATCAGGGATATTGCCTCTGTGTATTGAAACAGGTCAGATCAGGGATATTGCCTCTGCGTGTTGAAACAGGTACGATCAGGGATATTGCCTCTGTGTATTGAATCAGGTCAGATCAGGGATATTTGCTCTGCCTATTGAAACAGGTCAGATCAGGGATATTGTCTCTGCGTATTGAAACAGGTCAGATCAGGGATATTGCCTCTGCCTATTGAAACAGGTTAGATCAGGGATATTGCCTCTCCGTATTGAATCAGGTCAGATCAGGGATATTTGCTCTGCCTATTGAAACAGGTAAGATCAGGGATATTGCCTCTGTGTATTGAAACAGGTAAGATCAGGGATATTGCCTCTGCGTATTGAAACAGGTCAGATCAGGGATATTGCCTCTGCCTATTGAAACAGGTTAGATCAGGGATATTGCCTCTGTGTATTGAAACAGGTTGGTATTGTGGTGAAATGGAAGAGGAAAGACTATGCAACTATTGTGACCTCGAAGAAATAGAGAATGAAACTCATTTTATCCTCTATTGACCTTTCTACCATGATATACACTTGATCTTATTCCAGAAAGCACACCAGATATACCCTGTTATTATGTGATGAGTGATGAGGAGACAGACCACCAGATATACCCTGTTATTATGTGATGAGTGATGAGGAGACAGACCACCAGATATACCCTGGCATTATGTGATGAGTGATGATGAGACAGACCACCAGATATACCCTGGCAGTATGTGATGAGTGATGAGGAGACAGACCACCAGATATACCCTGGCAGTATGTGATGAGTGATGAGGAGACAGACCACCAGATATACCCTGGCATTATGTGATGAGTGATGACGAGACAGACCACCAGATATACCCTGGCAGTATGTGATGAGTGATGAGGAGACAGACCACCAGATATACCCTGTTATTATGTGATGAGTGATGACGAGACAGACCACCAGATATACCCTGGCAGTATGTGATGAGTGATGAGGAGACAGACCACCAGATATACCCTGCCATTATGTGATGAGTGATGAGGAGAAATTGTAATGTTTTTTGTTGTCCATTGTGTATTTCCGTTTGCTGAATATTTAGATAAATCCTGGAATAAATGAAAAAGGGCTACCTATAATTAAATTATAACAATATGTAGCTTCTACGTGGTAAATGGTACGTGTGTATATAGATTGTGTATAGAATTGTCTCCCATATGACTCTTCTATGTGGTAAATGGTATGTGTGTGTATATAGATTGTGTATAGACTTGTCTCCCATATGAATCTTCTATGTGGTAAATGGTACGTGTATATATAGATTGTGTATAGACTTGTCTCCCATATGAATCTTCTATGTGGTAAATGGTATGTGTATATATAGATTGTGTATAGACTTGTCTCCCATATGAATCTTCTCTTTGTGCCAGACTGGGTTCAAATGCCTTCTGTTTATTTTTTTCTGTATTTATTTATCTGTATATGTTATGTATGTATGTATGTGTATATATACAGAATGTTTATATGTATGTATGTGTATATATACAGTGTGTGTATATATGTATATTATTGTTCTGCTCTAGGGATGTAATTATTGTTTGCATCACCTTATTTACTATTATGTATTGATTTTTACCTTATTTTTTTCACTATTCATGCAATGCACAATGCAGAGAACACCGGAAGGAGAATTATCATTTAATTACCATAGTGAATTATTGTAATGTTTGTTTTTGTGGCAATTAACCCCATAAGGGATGGGTTGCCAGTTGGTGATTTGACACAGAAATAAAATTTCATTCATTCATTCATTTGTTCATTCATTTGTTCATTCATATTATTTAACCTCTTACATCTAGACGTTCCGCTAGCGGAACACCTGCTCCACTATCCAATGATGGGCGTGGCGCGAAATACAAACTCCTCAAAAATCCGAAAACTTCCATTTTTCAAACATATGACTATTTTACACCATTTTAAAGACAAGACTCTCCTTTATCTAACCACACTGTCCGATTTCAAAAAGGCTTTACAGCGAAAGCAAAACATTAGATTATGTCACCAGAGTACCCAGCCAGAAATAATCAGACACCCATTTTTCAAGCTAGCATATAATGTCACAAAAAACAAAACCACAGCTAAATGCAGCACTAACCTTTGATGATCTACACCAGATGACACTCCTAGGACATTATGTTATACAATACATGCATGTTTTGTTCAATCAAGTTCATATTTATATCAAAAACCAGCTTTTTACATTAGCATGTGACGTTCAGAACTAGCATTCCCACCGAACACTTCCGGTGAATTTACTAAATTACTCACGATAAACGTTCACAAAAAACATAACAATTATTTTAAGAATCATAGATACAGAACTCCTTTATGCAATCGCGGTGTCCGATTTTAAAATAGCTTTTCGGTGAAAGCACATTTTGCAATATTCTGAGTAAATAGCTCGCCATCACGGGCTAGCTATTTAGACACCCACCAAGTTTGGCACTCACCAAACTCAGATTTACTATAAGAAAAATTGGATTACCTTCACTGTTCTTCGTCAGAATGCACTCCCAGGACTTCTACTTCAATAACAAATGTTGGTTTGGTTCCAAATAATCCATAGTTATATCGAAATAGCGGCGTTTTGTTTGTGCGTTCAAGACACTATCCGAAGGGTAAAGAAGGGTCACGCGCCCGGCGCGTTTCGTGACAAAAAAAATCTAAATATTCCATTACCGTACTTCGAAGCATGTCAAACGCTGTTTAAAATCAATTTTTATGCGATTTTTCTCGTAAAAAAGCGATAATATTCCGACCGGGAGTCGTTGTTTTCGTTCAAAGACTGAAAATGAAAACATGGAGTCGTCTCGTGCACGCGCGCGCCATTCTCATTGTTCTCAGATCGACCACTTACAAAATTTCTGGCACCTTCTGAGAGCCTATGGGAGCCTGAGAAAATGTCACGTTACCGCATAGATCCCTTGTTTTGGATAGAGATGGTCAAGAAGGCCAAGAAATGGTCAGAGAGGGCGCTTCCTGTTTGGAATCTTCTCAGGTTTTGGCCTGCCAAATGAGTTCTGTTATACTCACAGACACCATTCAAACAGTTTTAGAAACTTTGGAGTGTTTTCTATCCAAAGCTAATAATTATATGCATATTCTAGTTTCTGGGAAGGAGTAATAATCAGATTAAATCGGGTACGTTTTTTATCCGGCCGTGAAAATACTGCCCCCTATCCATAAAAGGTTCATTTAAGTTTTTCTGTGTACCCCTAATATCACTTTCCACCCTGTTAGTTTGCTGTAATTCCTAGAGCAACACGTAGAACACCAGCTTGTTTGTACGAGTCACAGTTTACAATAGAGTGGTATCATAATAGTTTGTTGGCCAAACAGGGATGTCTCATAGTCTGACAAACACCACTCTAGCTCTGACAACTAGATCATAATGAATCAGATTACATGGAGAGGAGGACCTGATCCTAGATCATAATGAATCAGATTACATGGAGAGGAGGACCTGATCCTAGATCATAATGAATCAGATTACATGGAGAGGGGGACCTGATCCTAGATCATAATGAATCAGATTACATGGAGAGGAGGACCTGATCCTAGATCATAATGAATCAGATTACGTGGAGAGGGGGACCTGATCCTAGATCATAATGAACCAGACTACATGGATAGGGGGACCTGATCCTAGATCATAATGAATCAGATTACATGGAGAGGGGGGACCTGATCCTAGATCATAATGAATCAGATTACATGGAGAGGGGGAACCTGATCCTAGATCATAATGAATCAGATTACATGGAGAGGGGGACCTGATCCTAGATCATAATGAATCAGATCACATGGAGAGGGGGACCTGATCCTAGATCATAATGAATCAGATTACATGGAGAGGAGGACCTGATCCTAGATCAGCTCTGAGACACTGCCTTTATGAATTAGGGCGCAGGAATCACCAGGGCCAACTGTAAATTGCTCTGGATTAGAGCGTCTGCTCAATGACTAAAATGTAAAATGAGTCACCAGGACAGGCATTGACAGACGGTCACAGCCACACGTTCACTGGTTAGATAGAACACAAGATAACTGTTAGATAGGAACAACAGTAATGATACATGGTTAGGTAGGACACAAGATAACTGTTAGATAGGAACAACAGTAATGATACATGGTTAGGTAGGATACAAGATAACTGTTAGATAGGAACAACAGTAATGATACATGGTTAGGTAGGATACAAGATAACTGTTAGATAGGAACAACAGTAATGATACATGGTTAGGTAGGACACAAGATAACTGTTAGACAGGAACAACAGGAATGATACATGGTTAGGTAGGACACAACATAACTGTTAGATAGGAACAACAGTAATGATACATGGTTAGGTAGGACACAAGATAACTGTTAGATAGGAACAACAGTAATGATACATGGTTAGGTAGGACACAACATAACTGTTAGATAGGAACAACAGTAATGATACATGGTTAGGTAGGACACAAGATAACTGTTAGATAGGAACAACAGTAATGATACATGGTTAGGTAGGACACAAGATAACTGTTAGATAGCAACAATAGTAATGATACATGGTTAGGTAGGACACAAGATAACTGTTAGATAGGAACAACAGTAATGATACATGCCCTCAATGTAAAGTGACATTAATCCATAAATACAGAGCACAAGTACAACCCTTTTTATATAAACCTTTTAAGGTAGTAAGAAAATAAACATTGACTTACTATTTCAATAAAGAAGTCTTGAATGACCAATAAATGACCTGCTAGCAATAACTAGTGTGACATTACAGTGCACTGATTGACGGTGCTAGTTAGCTCGTCATTAACATGGCTAGCTAAGCTAGCAGACACTTGATAAACTTGCAGAAATATGCTTTAAATACACAAAAAATATATACATAAATACCGGAAACATAAATATATGCATAGTCACATTCGCTATTGACTTTGTGATATATGAACCAGTTTTCCAGATACACTATAGTGTTATACAGTTTTAAACAGTTTTATGTCCAGCAGAAGGAGACGTCCTCTCAGAATATCTCAGACTGAACAGCATGCAGAACAACTTTCCAAATAGGGGAGAAGCACTCAAAACCCACTACTTGTTCTTTCAAGGAAAAATAATAATACATAAATGGTAAGAAATGTAGTTTTTCTTTTGAATCCCTTGAAAAACTACAGTGACATAGGATTTACGTTGCACCTCCTAACTCTTCTATTGGCTGTCAGCAATCTTTAGGAACTGGTTTCATCCGTCACCTGTTACCGGGCAGAAAATTGTGGCTCAGTCAATCACTGGCCAGTCTGAGGACAGGTGTCTTATGACGCGCGTGGACGTGACTTCGTTGTTTTTTTATTTTTCTTCTGGGATGAATACCTATTGCCCGGTTGTAAAATTATTGCAATTTTACGTTAAAAAACACCCTAAAGGATTGATTGTAAACATCGTTTGACGTGTTTCTACAAACGGTAATGGAACTTTGAACATTTCGTCTATGGATTTGCGTCCACGCCACATGGCATTGTAAAGTGTTCTGGATGGGTCAACAAAACGGAGGTATTTGGACATAAATGATGGACTTTGCAGAACAAATGAACATTTCTTGTGGAAGTGGGTGCCCATCCGAGTGCATTCCGCCGAAGATCAGCAAAGGTAAGTAAATATTTCGAACATATTTTTAGAGATTTGTCGACGTCGTGGTTGTAGGCTAACTGTATAGCTTAGCATTGAAGGCTAAGTTCTGTACTCAGAATATTGAACAATGTGCTTTTTCCGTAAAGTTATTTTGAAATCTGACAAAGTGGTTGCATAAAGGAGTAGATTATCTCTAATTCTTTAAATAATTGTTATAAATTTTGTCAACGTTTATTTAGTTCTTCTGTAAATTAAATGTGCCTATTCACCGGAGGGTTATGGGGAGAAAACATTTTCTGAACGTCACGCGCCAATGTAAAAATTGAGTTTTTGGATATAAATATAAACTTGATCGAACAAAAAATGCATGTATTGTCTAACATGATGTCCTAGGAGTGTCATCTGATGAAGATTGTCAAAGGTTAGTGCTTAATTTTAGCAGTATATCTAGTTTTGTGATGGCTATCCGTGCTTGGAAAATGGCTTTTTTTTGCTAAGGTGCTATGCTAAAATAATCTAATGTTTTGCTTTCACCGTAAATCCTTTTTGAAATCGGACAATGTGATTGGATTAACGAGTAGAGTATCTTTAAAATGCCATATAATACTTGAATTTCAATTTTGACATTATTTTGTTTTGAATTTCGCACCGTGCTATCTCACTGGTTGTTGTCCAACCAATCCCATTAACGGGATTTTATCTCGAAGGGGTCCTCAATTAACTTGTCCCACACATACATTATTGAATTATAGTCTTATAGTTCTAATACATTTTACATAGTCTATTAATTCTAATACATTTCACATCGTTAAATACGTTTCAGGGTGGAATTCTTTAGTCATTACTTTAAACATATACATTCCTTTATCAATCCACCCTTTGACTAAATATTGATTGTGATTGTAATTATGTCACACAAAATCAAACAAAATCAATATACATGTATTTACATCATATACTCATCAACGACAGTTCTAGGCCTATTTACAATTATAACTTATTTTTAGGATTTTCATTATAATCTTCATTATTAAATAAACAGTCTGTCTAAACATTGAAGATAGTCTCATCCAGCATGGGCTCCTCAGAATTGAAGTGATCCGAATCATCTACTAGGCTTGGAGGCATTTGTCATCCCACTGGTCGGGGTTCAGAATCGGTCCGAACCTCATTATTTGTTGCGTCATCAATCTCTCTAGAGTCCTGGTGATTAAACCTCTCACACACGGAATCAAACAGCAACAAAACAACATCAACACACTCATACAGGTGAAAGCAGCCCACAACACGGTGATTATAACATTTTTCCATTTTCCAAACATACTATAGAACCACCTAGTCAGTGTGGTATCCACCCCAGAGTTCTCCCCTAACTCGTTAGCCAATGTGGTTGACCTGTCTGGGATAGGGGGCAGTATTTTCACGCCCGGATGAAAAACGTTCCCAAACTGAAATGCCTACTACTCAGACCCAGAAACTAGGATATGAATGTAACTGGTAGATTCGGGTAGAAAATACTCCAAAGTTTCCAAAACTGTTTGAATGATGTCTGTGAGTATAACAGAACTCATATGGCAGGCAAAAACCTGAGAAAAATAGGAAGTAGGATTTCTGGTGCATGTAGTTTTTCTGTTGCAAGCCTTTTTGAAATCGGACAATGTGGTTCAATTAAGGAGAAGTGTATCTTTCAAATGGTGTAAAATAGTCATATTTTTTAGAAATTTGAATTATATGATTTTAGCTGTTTTGAATTTGCCGCCGTGCTGTTTCACTGGCTGTTGGGAGTTTGTCCAGCAGGTGGGACGCTAGCGTCCCGCAGGTAGGACGCTAGCGTCCCACGTTTCCCAGAGAGGTTAACCTGTTATGGTCAAATGTTCCGCTAGCGGAACACCTCGCCAACAGCCAATTGCGACGCTTGGCGCGAAATACAAAAACCTTAAAAATGCTATAACTTCAATTTCTCAAACATATGACTACTTCACACCATTTGAAAGATTAGACTCTCGTTAATCAAACTACGTTGTCCGATTTCAAAAAGGATTTACAGCGAAAGCAAAACATTAGATTATGTTAGGAGAGTACCCAGTCAGAAATAACCAGACACCCATTTTTCAAGCTAGCATATAATGTCACAAAAAACAAAACCATAGCTAAATGCAGCACTAACCTTTGATGATCTTCATCAGATGACACTCCAAGGACATCATGTTACACAATACATACATTCTTTTGTTCAATAAAGTTCATATTTATATATAAAAACAGCATTTTACAGTGGCGCGTGACGTTCATAAAATATTTTCCCTCAAAAACTTACGGTGAATCAGCCCTACAATTTACTAAATAACATATAGAAAACATTTCTAAAATATTATATTGTCATTCAAAGAATTATAGATTAACATCTCGTGAATGCAACCACATTGCCGGATTTAAAAATAACATTACTGGGAAATCACATTTTGCCATAAACGAGGTACTATGTTCAGAAAAATAGTCTAGGCTTTACAGGTTAGCGCCATCTTGGAACCATGTAAAATCAATGATATAGTATTGTAAATATTCCCTTACCTTTGATTATCTTCTTCAGAAGGGACTTCCAGGAATCCCAGGTTGATAACAAATGTAGGTTTGTTCGAAAAAGTTCATAATTTATGTCGAAATAGCTCCGTCTTGATAACACGTCCTGTAGGCTACTGTACTCTATCCCAAAAGACCAAAGCGCGCGGAACACGTCGTCACTAAAAGTACGGAAAAAAAATATTTTCGGGCGTTCAAACATGTCAAACGTTGTATAGCATAAATCTTTAGGGTCTTTTTCAACGAGAACTTCAATAATATTCAAGGCGGACGATTGCATTCTCTTTTAAAACGTTAGGAACGAGAGAGTACACCACGGGAGCGCGCGCCCATAGAAGAATAGGCCATCCGCTTGTGACCACCTTTCCATGCTTCTCCTTCGGTCAGTTTCTGCCGGAGAAGACTCAAACCACTTTATAAAGACTGTTGACAGAGGAAGCCTTATGAAGAGGAAGCCTTAGAGGAAGCCTTATGAAGTGCTACATGACTAATCAGATCCTGTGTGTTTCATAGGCAGAGGTTTGAATGTGATTCCTGTTTGAGTTTCGCTCAGGGTTTTGACTGCTATATGAGACAACATTCAAACAGTTTTAGAAACTTTAGGGTGTTTTCTATCCAAATCTACTAATTATATGCATATTCTAGTTTCTGGGCAGGAGTAGTAACCAGATTAAATCGGGTATGTTTTTTTATCCGGCCGTGAAAATACTGCCCCCTATCCACAACAGGTTAACCTGTTATGGATAAATGTTCCGCTAGCGGAACGCCTCGCAAATATCAGCAACATCCAATGGCGTCGCATGGTGCGAAATACAAATAACCTTAAAAATGCTATAACTTCAATTTCTCAAACATATGACTATTTTACACCATTTGAAAGATAAGACTATCGTTAATCTAACCACATTGTCCGATTTCAAAAAGGCTTTACAGTGAAATCAAATCATTAGATTATGTTAGGAGAGTACCCAGCCAAAAAGTAATCACACAGCCATTTTCAAGCAAGCATATGTGTCACAAAAACCAAAACCACAGCTAAATGCAGCACTAACCTTTGATGATCTTCATCAGATGACACTCCTAGGACATTATGTTATACAATACATGTATGTTTTTGCTCAATCAAGTTCGTATTTATATCAAAAAACAGGTTTTTACATTAGCATGTGATGTTCAGAACTAGCATACCCACCGAAAACCGATACAGAACTCCTTTATGCAATCGCGGTGTCAGATTTTAAAATAGCTTATTGGCGAAAGCACATTTTGCAATATTCTGAGTACATAGCGTAGCCATCAGAGGCTAACTATTCAGGCACCCGCCAACTTCGGACCTCACTGAACTCAGAATTACTATTACAAAAATTGGATTACCTTTGCTGTTCTTCAGAATGCACTCCCAGGACTTCTACTTCAACAACAAATGTTGTTTTGGTCCCAAATAATCCATAGTTATATTCAAATATCTCCGTTTTGTTCGTGCATTCAAGTCACTATCCGAAGGGTGACGCGCGGGTGCATTTCGTGACAAAAAATTTCAAAATGTTCCTTTACCGTACTTAGAAGAATGTCAAACGCTGTTTAAAATACATTTTTATGCGATTTTCCTCGTAAAATAGCGATAATATTCTAACTGGACAACCTTGTGTTCTTTCAAACAGGTGAAGAAAAACATGGAGTACTCTCGTGCCCGCGCTTCTCCTGTCTCTGAGCCACTAGGCTGACCACTCACAAAGTGAGCTCCTGTGACCTGCCCAGAGACAGCAGACGCTACAATCCACTTTCTGGCGCCTTTAGATAGCCAATAGAAGCCTTGGAAAGTGTAACTTGACAGCTTAGATGGTGTAAATTCGATAGAGAGGTAAAACAAGGGCAAGAAATTGGATGACAATCCACTTCCTGGTTGACATCTTCTCAGTTTTTTGCCTGCCATATGAGTTCTGTTATACTCACAGACACCATTCAAACAGTTTTAGAAACTGTAGAGTGTTTTCTATCCAAATCTACTAATTATATGCATATTCTAGTTTCTGGGCAAGAATAGTGACCAGATTAAAACGGGCACGTATTTTTCACCCGGCCGTGAAAATACTGCTCCCTATCCATAACAGGTTAAACCGGCCAGGGCCTTGTTCACTGATCCATCTGGAGCTGTATTATTAGGAATAAACGTACAACTACGAACCCCTATCATTCTATATACCCACCCTTTTCTGCCAATAACATATCGACAGCCAGCCTATTTTGCCAGGTCATGAGGGTGGTGGCGGGTAATCCCCTTTACTGCATCCCCGGTTTCATTCAAGAATCTCTGTTGATTATAATAAATGTAATTTCTCCAATCCACATTTTTATTTATTGTCAATCACCAAAAGAACGTAGTGGTCAAGCCTATTTGATTCATAGCGTTGTATTCATCTGAAACTCCCCTGGGGATGCCAATAGCATCCATCTAGACAGGGCTACTCCCATCCTGGTCAAAACTCCTCCTGTGCCTTCTTTGGCCTCCTATAACTGGCCTCTGATGACTAATTCTAATCCTATTGTCTATTGGCTTCAAGAAGATATTCACTTTATCCATTACAACAATCTGAGACCCCTTATCTGCTGGTTTAATCACTATATTTCTAGAGCTTGATTTGTTTAAACATTTATAAGGTTAAGCTGATAAAAAGGTCTGGTTCTGAATTGTGAAAAGGAAGTCACATCCCTACGTATAAGAGTCTGTATAGTTTCTGACTCCAACTGAGGTTCCCAATGTGAGGGGTTTGGAAATAGTATGGAAAATCTGTTTCATATTCACAATGATCTGATAACTTCAATCTTCTATGATAGACGTGTAGATCCCTCCAGAGCTCCTCCCAGTCCACCTGTTTAGGAGTTGGTATGAAAGTCAGTCCACCTGTTTAGGAGTTTGGTATGAAAGTCAGTCCACCTGTTTAGGAGTTGGTATGAAAAGCAGTCCACCTGTTTAGGAGTTGGTATGAAAGTCAGTCCACCTGTTTAGGAGTTGGTATGAAAGTCAGTCCACCTGTTTAGGACTTGGTATGAAAGTCAGTCCACCTGTTTAGGACTTGGTATGAAAGTCAGTCCACCTGTTTAGGACTTGGTATGAAAGTCAGTCCACCTGTTTAGGAGTTGGTATGAAAGTCAGTCCACCTGTTTAGGAGTTGGTATGAAAGTCAGTCCACCTGTTTAGGAGTTGGTATGAAAGTCAGTACACCTGTTTAGGAGTTGGTATGAAAGTCAGTCCACCTGTTTAGGAGTTGGTAGGAAAGTCAGTCCACCTGTTTAGGACTTGGTATGAAAGTCAGTCCACCTGTTTAGGACTTGGTATGAAAGTCAGTCCACCTGTTTAGGAGTTGGTATGAAAGTCAGTCCACCTGTTTAGGAGTTGGTATGAAAATCAGTCTACCTGTTTAGGAGTTGGTATGAAAGTCAGTCTACCTGTTTAGGAGTTGGTATGAAAGTCAGTCCACCTGTTTAGGAGTTGGTATGAAAGTCAGTCCACCTGTTTAGGAGTTGGTATGAAAGTCAGTCCTCTTTCTAGAACATCACCCTCGGCTTGGTTGAGCCCAATGGGACATTGCTGGTCAAGACCTGAAATGGGTTGTGAAGTCGTATGGACATATTGATGGAACAAGGTCACTAAACTGGTGGTTAGACAGGGTAGATCCAAGAGCCTCGGCTGTCATCTAGAGGGTGTTTCTCTGTACTGACACATGGAGACTCAATGGAGGCCCAGTGCAAGTGCTCAAAGTAAGACTCAAACAATTGTTTGTCAGGCTGGGATCTATAAAGCAGTATGTTCTTCAATTAGATGGCAACTAATATTCATACAGGGACAATAGGTGGACAGGAGGAAGAATGGTGTTCCTGATTCATACAGGGACAATAGGTGGGGCAGGAGGAAGAATGGTGTTCCTGATTCATACAGGGACAATAGGTGGACAGGAGGAAGAATGGTGGTCCTGATTCATACAGGGACAATAGGTGGACAGGAGGAAGAATGGTGTTCCTGATCCATACAGGGACAATAGGTGGGGCAGGAGGAAGAATGGTGTTCCTGATTCATACAGGGACAATAGGTGGACAGGAGGAAGAATGGTGTTCCTGATTCATACAGGGTCAATAGGTGGACAGGAGGAAGAATGGTGGTCCTGATTCATACAGCCAGAGGAAGAATGATGGTCCTGATTTACACAATTCCTATTTTTTCTTTAGAGCTTCAGATTGAGATTGTTGTTATTCTCCAGTATGTTTTCTTCAGTGTTGCACTCTGGGTTCTCCAAGGGGAATACTCCCTCTATTCTCCTCTTGACAGTTGTAGCACCAGGCTTTTGCTGGGAATTGTCTACTGTTGGTATCAATATATTTAGTTAGAATCTATGTGGTTCATTTAAAAGTTTCTAAAAAGATTAAAAGTACATTTAAAAAATGTGCTCCTGACGTTTCACCACAATAGGCTTCTTCAGACAACAGACAAAAAGTAGCCAGTCAAAACCAAAGGAGAGTGATGAGCAGCAGCAGCAGCATCATTAAACTCACGAGGCTGCCAGCAAGACCAACAGTGATGATGCTGCTGAGCTCCAGTTAGCTCCGTGTCCAGAGCTCCAGTTAGCTCCGTGTCCAGAGCTCCAGTTATCTCCGTGTCCAGAGCTCCAGTTATCTCCGTGTCCAGAGCTCCAGTTATCTCCGTGTCCAGAGCTCCAGTTAGCTCCGTGTCCAGAGCTCCAGTTAGCTCTGTGTAAAGAGCTCCAGTTAGCTCCGTGTCCTGAGCTCCAGTTAGCTCCGTGTCCAGAGCCTACCCACCCTTCCACAAGCGCTGTCAGGATAATGGCTCCACAGCCCCCTCCACCTCCGACTGTTCCTGAATATCTAGGAACAGAGGAACCAGCCTAGATTAGACTAGAATCCTACCGTAGACACAGGTTTTCTGTCCAAAAACCTTCATTTAATAGCAACTGGTTCATAAGAAGAGAGTCTCTGGAATACTCGGTTAAAACCTGTTGGGGCGACAGGTTAGCAATGAACCCCGAGCCGGGATTGCTAACAAGGCTGGAAATTCAAAACATCAAAAATCTAATAATTTCAATTTCTCAAACAATCAACTATTTTACACAATTTAAATGATAAACATCTCCTTAATCTAACCACATTGTTCGATTTTCAAAGAGGCTTTACGGCAAAAGCATAAAGTTAGATTATGTTAGGACAGTACATAGCCACAAAAGTACAAACATCCATTTTCAATTCAAGGTCAGGCGTCACCAAAAGCAGAAACCAGCTTGAATTATGCACTAACTTTTGTCAATCTCCATCAGATGACACTCCTAGGACATTATGTTATACAATACATGCATTTTTTGTTCCATCAAGTTCATATTTATATCCAAAAACAGCATTTTACAGTAGCGTGAAATTCAGATTTTTTTCTTCTCTGAAATGCTTCCGGTGAACATAACAAAATTACTATTCGAAAACATTGGTAAATTATAATATTGTCATTCAAAGAATAATATATTATCATCTCGTAATTGCTACCGAATGGCCAGATCTCAAAATAACTTTACTGGGAAATCACATTTTGCAATAAACGGGGTGCTATGCTAAGAACAACAGGCTATGCTATACAGTTAGCATCATCTAAAATCGATAATAACATTGTAAATATCCCCTTACCTTTGATTATCTCCATCAGAAGGCAGGCATCCCAGGTCCGGAAGGCATCCCAGGTCCGGAACAAATGTGGTTTCTTTTGACAAAGTTCATAATTTCTGTCCAAATAACACCAAGTACTTAGCGTTCATTATGCTCCCACAAAACGTGGTGGGGGGACTGTAAAATCACGCCGAAAAGCTAAAAAAACCTAGTAAATAATCTATTTATGTTCGTTCAAACATGTCAAATGTTGTTTAGCATTAATCTTTTGGTCCATTTTTAACGTTAAACATCAGTAATATTTTCACACAACCTATCCTATGTCTAGATAAACAATGAAGACAAAACTCACGTTTCTCAGATTTATGCGCAGGCGCAAAAAAATGAAGTGATGACATGTCAACTTCCTTGGATTCTAATTTGCTCTCTGTTTATCATAGACGCTTCAAACAACTTTATAAAGATCGTTGACATCTAGTGGAAGCCGTAGGTGTTGCGAAATGAATCCTTTCTCACTATGGTATCTATAAAACAATGACACTAAATAGTACAGTCACAAAATTCACATTTTTTTTGGATCTATTTTTCACAGGTTTTTGCCTGCAATATGAGTTTTGTTATACTTACAGACACCATTCAAACTGTTTTAGAAAATTCAGAGTGTTTTCTATCCGAATGTGTTAATAATATGCATATCCTAGCTTCTGAGTTGGTGTAGGAGGCAGTTAAAAATGGGCACATATTTTTTTCAAAATGTCTCAATACTGCCCCCGAGCCCCAACAGGTTAACCACCTCCCAGCAGATGGACCCACACAGAACTTTATATATACAGACTAGTTATCCACCTCCCAGTAGATGGACCCACACAGAACTTTATATATACAGACTACTTAACCACCTCCCAGTAGATGGACCCCACACAGAACTTTATATATACAGACTAGTTAACCACCTCCCAGTAGATGGACCCACACAGAACGTTATATATACAGACTAGTTAACCACCTCCCAGTAGATGGAACACATAACTTTATATATACAGACTAGTTAACCACCTCCCAGTAGATGGAACACAGAACTTTATATATACAGACTAGTTAACCACCTCCCAGTAGATGGAACACAGAACTTTATATATACAGACTAGTTAACCACCTCCCAGTAGATGGATCCACACAGAACTGTATATATACAGACTAGTTAACCACCTCCCAGTAGATGGACCCACACAGAACTTTATATATACAGATTAGTTAACCACCTCCCAGTAGATTGACCCACACAGAACGTTATATATACAGACTAGTTAACCACCTCCCAGTAGATGGACCCACACAGAACTTTATATATACAGACTAGTTAACCACCTCCCAGTAGATGGACCCACACAGAACTTTATATATACAGACTAGTTAACCACCTCCCAGTAGATGGAACACAGAACTTTATATATACAGACTAGATAACCACCTCCCAGTAGATGGACCCACACAAAACTGTCGGCAAGGAATTTTCATTAACTAGTCTGTATATATAAAGTTCTGTGTTCCATCTACTGGGAGGTGGTTAACTAGTCTGTATATATAAAGTTCTGTGTTCCATCTACTGGGAGGTGGTTAACTAGTCTGTATATATAAAGTTCTGTGTGGGTCCATCTGCTGGGAGGTGGTTAACTAGTCTGTATATATAAAGTTCAGTGTGGGGTCCATCTACTGGGAGGTGGTTAACTAGTCTGTATATATAAAGTTCTGTGTTCCATCTACTGGGAGGTGGTTAACTAGTCTGTATATATAAAGTTCTGTGTGGGGTCCATCTGCTGGGAGGTGGTTAACTAGTCTGTATATATAAAGTTCTGTGTTCCATCTACTGGGAGGTGGTTAACTAGTCTGTATATATAAAGTTCTGTGTTCCATCTACTGGGAGGTGGTTAACTAGTCTGTATATATAAAGTTCTGTGTTCCATCTACTGGGAGGTGGTTAACTAGTCTGTATATATAAAGTTCTGTGTGGGTCCATCTACTGGGAGGTGGTTAACTAGTCTGTATATATAAAGTTCTGTGTTCCATCTACTGGGAGGTGGTTAACTAGTCTGTATATATAAAGTTCTGTGTGGGTCCATCTACTGGGAGGTGGTTAACTAGTATGTATATATAAAGTTCTGTGTGGGTCCATCTACTGGGAGGTGGTTAACTAGTCTGTATATATACAGTTCTGTTTTCCATCTACTGGGAGGTGGGTAACTAGTCTGTATATATAAAGTTCTGTGTGGGTCCATCTACTGGGAGGTGGTTAACTAGTCTGTATATATACAGTTCTGTGTGGGGTCCATCTGCTGGGAGGTGGGTAACTAGTCTGTATATATAAAGTTCTGTGTGGGTCCATCTACTGGGAGGTGGTTAACTAGTCTGTATATATAAAGTTCTGTGTGGGGTCCATCTGCTGGGAGGTGGTTAACTAGTCTGTATATATAAAGTTCTGTGTTCCATCTACTGGGAGGTGGTTAACTAGTCTGTATATATAAAGTTCTGTGTTCCATCTACTGGGAGGTGGTTAACTAGTCTGTATATATAAAGTTCTGTGTGGGTCCATCTACTGGGAGGTGGTTAACTAGTCTGTATATATAAAGTTCTGTGTTCCATCTACTGGGAGGTGGTTAACTAGTCTGTATATATAACGTTCTGTGTGGGTCCATCTACTGGGAGGTGGTTAACTAGTCTGTATATATAAAGTTCTGTGTGGGTCCATCTACTGGGAGGTGGTTAACTAGTCTGTATATATAAAGTTCTGTGTGGGTCCATCTGCTGGGAGGTGGTTAACTAGTCTGTATATATAACGTTCTGTGTGGGGTCCATCTACTGGGAGGTGGTTAACTAGTCTGTATATATAAAGTTCTTAGACCAGAGGTCACCAGGACCAAGAAACCAAACACTTACTGTTGTAAAGTCTAGTTACAGCAGGTCTTTACTGCCATCTAGTGGAAGATACCAATAAAACACTTTATTATCAGGGTGGGGAGTCGGCTGATTGAAACAGAAAGTTGTAATTTTGTACAGGATCCATGGTGAGATGACAGAGCAGGAAACACTATATGGAGAGAAGTACAAATAAAGTATTTCTGACTAATAAAGGACAGAGTAAGATAATAAATACCTGGAATTACGTATTATTACTAGTTAGTAGATCTCTTCTGTCATCATTATTTACCCATACACCAGTGATTTCAGAAGGGACATGATTTCCTCATATGAAAGTGAAAGTAACTGTGTAGTCTACGTCATTTCAAAATGACTGTTGAAACTGACACGCACATTTCTCTGCAACATCAGAAGCAGGATACATGTGTTGATTTGAAGGACAGACGGGCAGACTCTGGTAAGTCTTGGCTACATATAACTATTATAAAGTTAGGTCGTAGTCAGACATTCAATAGACAGAGTAACCTTGAGATATGATTCTTTATCATGCTGACCAACCTGGACCCGGTTTCCACGATGGAATTTAGACTTAACGCTGGATACGCATAATAAGTGGTAAATGATAATTAACAAAATACAAAGTTGAGTAAACTCTGTTTTATAAATAAAAGGTGCGTAAGCGCGTTTACGTGGGTTTACCCTCCACCACATCCCCGTTGATGTGGTGTGCAGCGTGTGCAGTGCATAGTCATTTAGTCTCTATGGGCCAGAGGGCCAGCTGGTGAGGGCCACAACATAGTCCTTTAGTCTCTATGGGCCAGTTGGTGAGGGCCACAGCATAGTCATTTAGTCTCTATGGGCCAGATGGCCAGTTGGTGAGGGCCACAACATAGTCCTTTAGTCTCTATGGGCCAGGTGACCAGTTGGTGAGGGCCACAGCATGGAGAAAGAAACTGTTCAGATGGGGTGCAGTGGTTTAGACAGTGGTTTAGACCACTGCACCACCCAGGAGGTGACTGAAAGTAAATATGTTCTTTTGTACAGGATCCATTTTGAGATGACAGAGCAGAAAACACTATATGGACAATACTGTCAAATAAAGTCAGTATTTCTGAACAATAATCTATTCTAAAGGACAGAGTAAGATAATGAATATCTGTAATGAGATGTTACTAGTTAGTAGAACTGCTACTTGAGCTGAGTTGCTGACAGACAGCAGTTTTCAAAGTGGAAACTAATCAGTAGGTCTACATGTTATCAGTAAAACGTCTGGTAAAGATGGCGGAGGAGCTTTTACATTATATGGTTTAATGTTAATCTCAGGGTTTCTCATCCTTTTGTTCTTACCAGAACTTACACACCTGATTCAACTAATTATCAAATATTTTAAGACTGTTTAATATTTGAGGCAAACAAATTAACTTTCTCAAATTAAAACCTTTTGGGTTTGGTAGGCCTGTTAACAATTATTAAAGTCCTACAGTAACTCACATTTGAGGAAAAAAAACACAGCTAAACTTGGTTTCCAGTAAATTATATGTTCAGCTAAAACAACGTAAATGTAACGGCTGTCTTCTGAAATGAACCAAGGCGCAGCAGGTATGTGAATACTCATCTTTAATTAAAAATAAGGAGTAAAGCATCCACTTAACAACACAAAAGGGTGACACCAGTGACAGTTCTGCAGGCTATAAACGCAGTGCAAAAAACAATTCCCCACAACCCCAAAGACAACACACACCTATATAGGACTTCCAATCAAAGGCAACTATACACACCTGCATTCATTTGGAAGTCCCAATCATCAACCCAACATTTAACAAACACAAACCCCCTGCCACATCCTGACCTAGACTAAGCAATATGCCCTCTGCTGGTCAGGACGTGACAGTACCCCCCCTCAAGGTGCAGACTCCAGGATGCACCTAAAAAAGAAAAACACAAGAAAATCCCCAATACCCCAACAAAACCCAACAAACAATAACCCCTAAACCATAAGGGAGGGAAGGGAGGGTGGCTGCCGTCAACGACGGCCCTGTGCTACACCCTCCCTCCCCAACCCACCTATCCTGGAGGTGGCTCCGGTTCTGGCAGCTCGGGGCGGTCTGGGCAGTCTGGCAGCTCGGGACAGTCTGGCAGCTCGGGACACTCTGGCAGCTCGGGACGTTCTGGGCAGTCTGGCAGCTCGGGACGTTCAGGGCAGTCTGGCCGCTCCGGGACGTTCAGGGCAGTCTGGCCGCTCCGGGACGTTCAGGGCAGTCTGGCCGCTCCGGGACGTTCAGGGCAGTCTGGCCGCTCCGGGACGTTCAGGGCAGTCTGGCCGCTCCGGGACGTTCAGGGCAGTCTGGCCGCTCCGGGACGTTCAGGGCAGTCTGGCCGCTCCGGCAGTTCAGGGCAGTCTGGCCGCTCCGGCAGTTCAGGGCAGTCTGGCCGCTCCGGCAGTTCAGGGCAGTCTGGCCGCTCCGGCAGTTCAGGGCAGTCTGGCCGCTCCGGCAGTTCAGGGCAGTCTGGCCGCTCCGGCAGTTCAGGGCAGTCTGGCCGCTCCAGCAGTTCAGGGCAGTCTGGCGGGCAGCTCTGACAACTGTTGACTGGCGGGCAGCTCTGACGACTGTTGACTGGCGGGCAGCTCTGACGACTGTTGACTGGCGGGCAGCTCTGACGACTGTTGACTGGCGGGCAGCTCTGACGACTGTTGACTGGCGGGCAGCTCTGACGACTGTTGACTGGCGGGCAGCTCTGACGACTGTTGACTGGCGGGTAGCTCTGGTGACTGTTGACTGGCGGGCAGCTCTGGTGACTGACTGGCGGGCAGCTCTTGCCCCGTCAAACAGCCCTTGTGCCCCCCCCTAAAAAAATCTTGGGGGTGCCTCTCGGTCTCCCTTACCCGTCGTGTCTCCCAGTCCTCGCCAGCCTTCTTCCGCTGCTTGGTCCTGGTTTGGTGGTGGGTGGTTCTGTAACGGCTGTCTTCTGAAATGAACCAAGGCGCAGCAGGTATGTGAATACTCATCTTTAATTAAAAATAAGGAGTAAAGCATCCACTTAACAACACAAAAGGGTGACACCAGTGACAGTTCTGCAGGCTATAAATGCAGTGCAAAAAAAACAATTCCCCACAACCCCAAAGACAAACACACACCTATATAGGACTTCCAATCAAAGGCAACTATACACACCTGCCTTCAATTGGAAGTCCCAATCATCAACCCAACATTTAACAAACACAAACCCCCCTGCCACATCCTGACCTAGACTAAGCAATACGCCCTCTGCTGGTCAGGACGTGACAGTAAGAGAGATGTCTTGAAGAAGGACTATAATTTTAAAAAAAAAGAGCAAAAGTTCGTTTTTTTTAGAACTCTGTGTCTCAGTGCCCTGCGACAGTGGGAAGTTCGTTTTGCATGGCCCGGTGCTACAGGTGAGTGGACATTTATTTTAAGGACCAATTGAATGGTCTAAAACTCTGCTCACCCGGGGAGCCGGGCAATGCAAAACAAATTCACCCAGTGACCGTTAGTTTATTTCGTTATATGAAATTGAAAGTAACTTTGTAGCCCACGCAGTTACAAAATGTCTGTTGAAACTGTGGCTCATATGTCTCTAGAACGTTAGAACAGTGGTGGAAAAAATACTAAATTCTCATACTTGAGTAAAAGTAAAGATACCTTAATAGGAAATGACTCAATTAAAAGTGAAAGTCACCCAGTAAAATACTTCTTCAGTAAAAGTCAAAGTCTTTGGTTTCAAATATACTTAAGCATCAAAAGTAAAAGTAAAGTGGTGATAATTTAAAATTCCTTTTATTAAGCAAACCAGACAGCACAATTTTCTTGTTATTTTAATTTACAGATAGCCAGGGTCACACTCCAACACTCAGACATCATTTAAAAACAAAGCATTTGTGTTTAGTGAGTCCACCAGATCAGAGGCAGTATGGATGACCAGGGATGTTCTCTGTTTAGTGAGTCCACCAGATCAGAGGCAGTAGGGATGACCAGGGATGTTCTCTTGATAAGTGTGTGAATTGGATCATTTTCCTGTCCTGCTAAGCATTCAAAATGTAACCAGTACTTTTGGGTGTCAGGGAAAATGTATGGAGTACAAAGTACATAATTTTCTTCATGAATGTAGTGAAGTAAAAGTAAAAGTTGTTAAACATATAAATAGTGAAGTAAAGGACAGATCCCCCAAAAAACTACTGAAGTAGTACTTGAAAGTATTTTTACTGAAGTACTTTACACCACTGCATTAGAAGACAGATAAATGTGTTGATTTGAAGGCAAGACAGGCAGATTCTGGTAGGTAGTTTACAAACTATTATAAAGTTAGGTCGTCGTCAGACATTCAACAGTGAAACGTATCTGGCCTCGGCTATAAATATCTGGCATTACTCATCTCATATGTATATACTGTATTCTATACTATTCTACTGTATCTTAGTCTATGCATTACTCATCTCATATGTATATACTGTATTCTATACTATTCTACTGTATCTTAGTCTATGCCGTTAAGACGTTGTGACCAATAACATTTGATTTGATTTATGCTATATACACTACATGACCAAAAGTATGTGGACACCTGCTAGCTGAACATCTCATTCCAAAGTCACAGACATTCATATGGAGTTGGTCCCCCCCTTTGCTGCTATAATAGCCTCCACTCTAATGGGAAGGCTTTCCACTAGCTGTTGAAACATTCCAGCAGGGACTTGCTTCCATTCAGCCACAAGAGCATTAGGGTGTCAGGCACTGATGTTGGGTGATTTAGGCCTGGCTCGCAGTCGGTGTTCCAATTCATCCCAAAGGTGTTCGATTGGGTTGAGGTCAGGGCTCTGTGCAGGCCAGTCAAGTTCTTCCACACCGATCTCGACAAGCCATTTCTGTATGGACCTCGCTTTGTGCACGGGGACATTGTCAGGCTGAAACAGGAAAGGGCCTTCCCCAAGCTGTTGCCACAAAGCTGGAAGCACAGAATCATCTACAATGTTATTTTATGCTGTAGCGTTAAGATTTCTCTTTACTAGAACTAGGGGGCCGAACCATGAAAAACAGCCTCAGACCATTATTCCTCGTCCACCAAACTTTACAGGTTGGCATTATGCATTCGGGCAGGTAGCGTTTTCCTGGCATCTGCCAAACCCAGATTCGTCCATCGGACTGCCAGATGGGGAAGCGTGATTCATAACTCCAAAGAACACGTTTCCACAGCTCCAGAGTCCAATGGCGACGAGCTTTACATCACTCAAGCCAATGCTTGGCATTGCGCATTGGTGATCTTGTGTGCGGCTGCTCGGCCATGGAAACTGATTTCATGAAGCTCCCGACAAACAGTTATTTTGCTGACGTTGCAATTTGGAATTCGGTAGTGAGTGTTGCAAGCGAGGACAGACCATTTTTATGCGCTTCCGCACTCGGCGGGCCCTTTCTGTGAGCTTGTGCTTGTGTGGCCTACCACTTCACGGTTGAGCCGTTGTTGCTCCTAAATGTTTCCACTTCACAATAACAGCACTTACAGTTGACCGGGGCAGCTCTAGCAGGTCAGGAATTGCTTTGCTGTCTGCTCGATGTTATACACCTGTCAGCAGCGGGTGCGGCTAAAATAGCCGAATCCACTAATTTGAAGGGGTGTCCACATACTTTTGTATATATAGTGTAGATGTTCTGTCCTGCTACTGGTAGGACTATAACATTATGTTGATCTGAACAGGTTTAGACTGGTCATCTATGATATGTAGGTTATATACAGTACATTCTCTGTCCTGCTACTGGTAGGACTACAACATTATGTTGATCTGAACAGGTGTAGACTGGTCATCTATGATATGTAGGTTATATACAGTACATTCTCTGTCCTGCTACTGGTAGGACTATAACATTATGTGAACTGATCTGAACAGGTTTAGACTGGTCATCTATGATATGTAGGTTATATACAGTACATTCTCTGTCCTGCTACTGGTAGGACTATAACATTATGTTGATCTGAACAGGTTTAGACTGGTCATCTATGATATGTAGGTTATATACAGTACATTCTCTGTCCTGCTACTGGTAGGACTATAACATTATGTTGATCTGAACAGGTTTAGACTGGTCATCTATGATATGTAGGTTATATACAGTACATTCTCTGTCCTGCTACTGGTAGGACTATAACATTATGTTGATCTGAACAGGTTTAGATTGGTCATCTATGATATGTAGACTATAGCCGAGGTATAGACCTTGATCTGCATATCACTAACACACCTCTATTATACATTATAACCTAGCCTACTTTACATAATATAACATCTACATATCACTAACAACCCACTACTATACATTATAACCTAGTCTACTTTACATAATATAACATCTACATATCACTAACACACCTCTATTATACATTATAACCTAGTCTACTTTACATAATATAACATCTACATATCACTAACAACCCACTACTATACATTATAACCTAGTATACTTTACATAATATAACATCTACATATCACTAACAACCCACTAATATACATTACAACCTAGTATACTTTACATAATATAACATCTACATATCACTAACAACCCACTACTATACATTATAACCTAGTTTACTTAACATAATATAACATCTACATATCACTAACAACCCACTAATATACATTATAACCTAGTCTACTTTACATAATATAACATCTACATATCACTAACAACCCACTACTATACATTATAACCTAGTCTACTTTACATAATATAACATCTACATATCACTAACAACCCACTACTATACATTATAACCTAGTCTACTTTACATAATATAACATCTACATATCACTAACAACCCACTACAATACATTATAACCTAGCCTACTTTACATAATATAACACCTCTTACTTGTTGCAAATAAACTATCTGAAGGATCAAAGATTTCCCCTCAGATCAATCATGTCTGTTTTAGCCCTTCTGTCTACATTCTCAGATACGTTTAGAAAATAACAGTTCGAAAGACAATAATTAGCCTGCTTTTGATTAATACAAATAAGTGTGAGATATGGCCTTGTTGTCACGTCCTGACCATAGAAAGCTGTTATTTTCTAAGGTAGAGTAGGTCAGGGCGTGACATTTTTTTTCTAGTTTAGTTTTTCTATGTTGTTATATTCTAGTTTTGTATTTCTATGTTGGGTTTTGTTTGGGATGATCTCCAATTAGAGGCAGCTGGTCATCGTTGTCTCTAATTGGAGATCATACTTAAGTAGGGGTTTTTTCCACCTGGGTTTGTGGGAGATTGTTTCTGAGTTAGTGTATGTTTCACCTCTGCATCATGGTTTGTTGTTTTTTGTGCATTAGTTTATGTGTATGTATTGCATAGTTTCACAGTTCAATAAAATATGTGGATGTCACGATCTTCGTTGTGTTGAGGAAAGGAGGACCAAAATGCAGCGGGATTGTGGACACTCATGTTTATTGAAGAAAACATGAAAAGCATCCACTTGAACAAAAAAAAAACAATAAACAGTACTTACAACGGTGACAGTTTTGCAGGCTATCCAAAAACGCAGTGCAAAATCAATCTCCCACAAAAGACAAACAAAAACACACCTGCATATATGGGACTCTCAATCAAAGGCAAATAGACAACACATGCCTTCAATTGAGAGTCCCAACCCCAATGAACCCAAACATAGAAACAGACACACTAGACTAAACATAGAATACATGAAAATCAAACAGTACCCAAAAACCCCGGAATACCTAAATCAACTGCCCTACAACAAACACACCACCCCTAACCACATAAAACAAATACCCTCTGCCACGTCCTGACCAAACTACCATACCAATTAACCCTTAGACTGGCCAGGACGTGACAGTGGAACAATAATCACGCTGCACTTTTCTATAACTACCTTAACAAACAGTGACTTATTATTATTGTTGCTGTACTGTTTATAACTACCTTAACAAACAGTGACTTATTATTATTGTTGCTGTACTGTCTATAACTACCTTAACAAACAGTGACTTATTATTATTATTATTGACAGTTACCATGGAGATGTCATTTCACAACTACATATTCATGTGATTGCATTAAATCACCTGATTGTTTCGATATGTCTGTTAGTTTCAAGAGATAATTAATAAATGATAACAATTGACATTAAAGAATTACTGTGTTAACCACAATCAACATGTTGGATCTCTGTTTAGGGGTCAGTGCTCTAAAATGAATCTCTCTGGGGAGAGAGAGGAGGGGGGCCCTGCTTCTAAAATGAGTCTCTCTGGGGAGAGAGAGGAGGGGGGTCCTGCCTCTAAAAGGCGTCTCTCTGGGGAGAGAGAGGAGGGGGGCCCTGCTTCTAAAATGAGTCTCTCTGGGGAGAGAGAGGAGGGACCTGTCTCTAAAAGGCGTCTCTCTTGGGAGAGAGAGGAGGGACCTGCCTCTACAATGCGTCTCTCTGGGGAACATGACACCAAAGCAAATAGGTGAGATGACAATTTTTGAAATAATTATTAAGAGTTTATTTCCAAAATGCATCACATTTGTTTTTTCATCAGAAATGGTTGCTTATGGATACCTTCAATATTACTGTTCTCAGATGTTCAATTAATAGATGTTAGATGGGTATATCTTTTTTAAATTATTATTACTATTATTACAGCATGTCCTCTTTTTCAAAATCTGGCTGATTTAAACAGCCAGAATACATTTTTAAATGAAGATAATAAAAAAAAAATACGATTTGTTTTTTCTGAATGGCTGCTGGGTAATTTGATATGCATCAATCTTCATTCGTAGGCATCGGATTGAGTGAATGCTGCGCAGGTTCACTGAGTTGCAAACCAAATGGACAGGTCTAGCTCATTGATTTGTAGTAAGAGTAGGAGTAAGAGAGATATAAACCCACACTGATTTTTACCTTAAAAACCCTGAACCTAACATTCACTCAAATGTATTTATAAAGCCCTTTTTACATCAGCAGATGTCACAAAGTGCTATACACAAACTCTAACCCTACGTATAACTGATTTTATCCTTAACCCTAGTCCTAGGTAGAACCTATTTTAGCCTTAACCCTAACTCTGTTTCTAGGATAGGGTAGCCTAGAACACTTTTAGAAATTATTTTAGTAATAATATTATGTTAGTAAATACAATTATAGTACTAAATAGCATGTTGATTATTTTATTATTCAAAACCTGTCTAAGCATTTAGCTTTTTCATTTTGTTATTTTAATATATTATTGCAAGGCAGAACACTTGATAAACAAGCCTCATTAGTTTTATTTTTCAAATGTGGTTTGAACTGGGTGACCTGGTAACCTCTATGTGAAAGTCCAGCAATTGGCGTGGGATAGATGGGGCAGGTTTGACACTGATCTAAGGAATTAACAACAACAAGAAAAATACACTATTTCTCAGCTGCCTCACCAATGTCTGTACATGAATTAATAACTTTTAATTGATAAATATTTCTAATAGAAGGCAGCATAAGACTAGGAAGCATCAGTTATTGGCTACAAGCATCAATATGATTGACATAAAATAGCATGCAACCACAGACTATATGTCCCATGATTTTCTAAAATGGTCACTCATTACTTTAGTTAGCTATATATCTCGTATTAGGCCTGTGTTGCTTTTTGGAGAACAAAAAAATAGTGACTATAGCAGGTATTGAACCCTGGGTAAATTATCACTAGTCAGAACCTCAACCTTAGTATACATGCATTATAAAAAGTCATCTTAATATCTGATTTTGCGAGTAAACAACCTCGGAACAGAAAAGACAAGAGTGCATCTTCCAGCCCTCCAATAAATTACATAATTCAACCCTCCCGGTTAGTAAATTTACCTCAACATGCCCTTCTTCTTCACATAAAAACAGGTGATAATAAACATGAATCATCATTATATTACTTCACAGTAATCTGTTAAATGCTTTTTCAGTCCTTCCTCTTGCGTTAGCAGTATGGAAAGGGACAGAAAGAAGCTTACACAGGAGTTTTCCTGTGAGGGGGAGTGGTGGTGCATCCAGGGAGAAAACTAAACTTATCTTCTGAAATGTCATTTGTGGTCTTATGCTGCCATCTATTGGAATTATGTAGCAACTGCATTAGTCCTGAATAATGTGTAATTCCTTACTAAAGTAGTAATCACTCAGAATTGCGAAATATACAATCTTCTAGACAACTTTATCACTTACAATCATAAAATAACCATATATAGCTTATAACAAACAATTAAACTGACATAACCAAAAACACCACACATTTAGTTTATTTAGTTAATTACCAAAAAAACATGATTTATGTCTCTCTGAAATGAAACCATCAAGTGATATATTTTAAACAAATCCCTGTCTGTGAGAGATGTAATGTTTGTCTCTGTTGTGTTGAAGCTCAATCAAGCAGGAGAGACCAGCCTCCCCTGTTCCCAGCTGTGTGTCCATGAAGAGTGAGCAGTCTATGGGTAAACCTATAAACTTTAGAGAGGGAGACTTTTCTACTGAACAAAGGTAAGAAGAACTCATGGGTCAGTGAGTTAAACAACACAATCCATAGGCTAATCATTTTGTCCATTTTCACAGTCCTAAAACAATATTAAACAAACACAACATTCCCTCCCTGTGTGTATGTATGTATGTAGTGTGTGTGTGTGTGTGTGTGTGTGTGTGTGTGTGTGTGTGTGTGTGTGTGTGTGTGTGTGTGTGTGTGTGTGTGTGTGTGTGTGTGTGTGTGTGTGTGTGTGTGTGTGTGTGTGTGTGTGTGTGTGTGTGTGTGTGTGTGTGTGTGTGTATGTATGTATGTATGTATATGTGTGTGTGTGTGTGTGTGTGCACTCCCTGGTTGAGAAGATGTAATCTCATGTTTTGTCCACAGAAACCAACAGGAGAGATCAGAGTCAGAGATTCTCAGTGGTCAGTCTTCCCTGAGTTATCAAACAGACCTGGCCTCCATATTCAGTGTATGTGGTCCTGTTATGTACATTTGTTTTTGTTTACCTCAAGTAAGTTGATCTGTCAATCATTCATTAATGTGTTAATGAGAAAGCATTTTGTCTCTTGCTTAACTTATTTACATCATTTATTTCAGTTGCTTGAAGAGAATATTATTACATTTGTGAAGAACGAGCTGAAGATGTTCAAGAGGACTCTTAGTCCAGAACTCCCAGAAGGCTTTGAGAGTCAGAAGCAGGATAAGGAAGTGGTGGACACTGAAGATGAGAAGCAGGAGAGCAGTGCCAGAGAGGGGGCTCTGAAGATCACACTGCACGTCCTGAGGAAAATGAACCAGAAGGAGCTTGCTGACACACTGGAGAAATGTAAGTGCGGTCTGCCTCGTGTTGAATGCTGTTTTATAACATTTAAAAGCTGTAGCTAAAGTACAGCTAAAGTAGCTGTGTAACTCAATGATATTGTATCAGCCTTAACACAACACCTAGTGACCTCATCAAGTAGCAGCAGGGATGTGTTGTGTTGATTATTTTAGAGAGAGAGAGACAGCATTAATAATACCATCAATAATACCAATAATAATATAATCATTCACACCAGTCTGTAATGCATTATGAAAACATTTACACATTTATACAGTCAGTTAAGAGAAAAAATTATCATAATTTAAAACTTTATAACAGTCTTACAATACTGTAGGCATTAAAACAGACTTAATATTAATATCCTCTGTGTAATTTCTTCATTCAGATGAGGTTGCTGTGATTTGCCAACGTGAACTCAAATCTAATCTAAAGAAGAAGTTTCAATGTGTATTTGAGGGGATCGCTAAACAAGGAAACCCAATACTTCTCAATAAGATCTACACAGAACTCTACATCACAGAGGGTGGAACAGGAGAGGTCAATAATGAACATGAGCTGAGACAGATTGAGACAACAACCAGGAAACAAGCAAGACCAGAGACTGCAATCAAATGTAACAACATCTTCAAACCCTTAACTGGACAAGACAAACTTATCAGAACTGTGCTGACAAAGGGAGTCGCTGGCATTGGAAAAACAGTCTCTGTGCAGAAGTTCATTCTGGACTGGGCTGAAGGAAAAGCAAATCAGGATGTCCAATTTGTATTTTCATTCCCTTTTCGGGAGCTGAATTTGATGAAAGGTGAAAAACACACTATGATTGAACTTCTCAATCACTTCTCAATGGAAACCAAAGAATCAAGAATCTCCAACTACGACAAGTACAAAGTTCTGTTCATCTTTGATGGTCTGGATGAGTGCCGACTGCCCCTAGACTTCCAGAAGAACAAGATCTGTTGTGACGTCACAGAGTCAACCTCAGTGGATGTTCTGCTGACAAATCTCATCAAGGGAAATTTGCTTTCCTCTGCTCTCCTCTGGATAACTACCCGAACTGCAGCAGCCAATAGGATCCCTTCAGGGTGTGTTGACCAGGTGACAGAGATACAAGGGTTCAATGACCCACAGAAGGAGGAGTACTTCAGGAAGAGATTCAGTGATGAGGACATGGCCAACAGAATCATCTCACACATAAAGACATCAAGGAGCCTCCACATCATGTGCCACATTCCAGTCTTCTGTTGGATTTCTGCAACAGTCCTTGAACACATGCTAAAACATAAGAGAGAAGAGATGCCCAAGACTCTGACTGAGATGTACACACACCTTGTGGAGTTTCATACCAAACAGAAAAATGAAAAGTATCCTTGGAACGAAGAGACTGCTCCACATTCGAATAAAGAGAGCATTCTGTCACTGGGAAAACTGGCTTTTCAACAGCTTGTGAATGGCAATCTGATTTTCTATGAAGAAGACCTGAAAGAGGCTGGCATTGATGTCAATGAAGCCTCGGTGTACTCAGGATTGTGCACACAGCTCTTTAAAGAGGAATGTGGGCTGTACCAGGACAAGGTGTACTGCTTTGTTCATCTGAGCATTCAGGAGTTTCTGGCTGCTGTATATGTGTTCCTCTCATTCATCAACAACAATGAGAATCTAATGGACAAACTGCAAACAAAAGATGAGCCTGACGTTACTTTCTACAAGAGTGCTGTGGATAAAGCCTTACAAAGTGAGACAGGAAACCTGGACCTTTTCCTCCGCTTCCTTCTGGGCCTCTCACTGGAGTCCAATCAGAAGCACTTACGAGGTCTACTGACAAAGACAAGAAGCAGCTCACAGAGCCATGAAGAAACAATCAAGTACATCAAGGAGAAGATCAGGGAGAATCCCTCTCCAGAGAGGAGCATCAATCTGTTCCACTGTCTGAATGAACTCAATGACCATTCTCTAGTGGAGGAGATCCAAAGCTACCTGAGATCAGGAAGTCTCTCAAAACCCAACCTGTTACCTGCACAGTGGTCAGCTCTGGTCTTTGTGTTGCTGACTTCAGAAAAGGAGCTGGATGTGTTTGACCTGAAGAAATACTCCAGATCAGAGGAAGGTCTTCTGAGGCTGCTGCCAGTGGTCAAAGCCTCCAGAACTGCTCTGTGAGTACATACAATGACATATAAGAACTATTCATCAGGAAGAAATATTAAGTTTAGAGAATAATATAGATTGTACATAATATTATATTGAAAAACATATTGAATCAGTGCTTTGATTTTCACATTAGTGTAACATTGTGACCATACAATTCTAAGAGACGGAAGATACATCTATATGTTGTTTGAGAGAATAAACCAAATGCATCTGCCATTGTCCTTCTACACTACTGGTGTTAAAATCAACAGTGTGTTTGTGAAGTCATGATGATCTCTTTGTCAGGCTGTCAGGCTGTGGAGTCACAGAGGAAGGCTGTGCTTCTCTGGCCTCAGCTCTGAGGTCAAACCCCTCACACCTGAGAGAGCTGGACCTGAGTAACAATGACCTGAATGATTCAGGAGTGAAGCTGCTCTCTGCTGGACTGGGGAATCCCCACTGTAAACTGGAGACTCTGAGGTCAGTATTCCTGTAGTTGGTCAACACGTGATAACTGTTCACCACACAAACACACTGGACACAGACACACTGGACACACACACGCTGGACACACACTGGACACACACACACTGGATGGTCGCCTCGCTTCAAGTCCTTAGGAAACTATGCAGTAATTCGTTTTTTTATGTATTTTTTCTTACATTGTTAGCCCAGAAAATCTTAAGTGTTATTACATACAGCCTTGAAGAACTATTGGATATAAGAGCAACGTCAACTTACCAACATTACAACCAGGAATACAACTTTCCCGAAGCGGATCCTTTGTTCGAACCTCCACCCTGGACATTGGATCTAAACCCAGAGGCCGACCCAAAACAACGTCAACGCAGGAGAGGCAGACTGAGCGACCTCCTGGTCAGACTTAGAAGGCAAGCACAACACCCACCGCTTTCGCGCATATTACTCGCCAATGTCCAGTCTCTAGACAACAAAATGTCCTGTCTCTCGACAACAAGGTGGACAAAATTAGGGCACGAGTTGCCTTACATAGAGACGTCAGAGATTATAACATTATCCTTTTCACGGAAACATAGCTTACTCGGGAAATGTTGTCAGAGTCGGTACAGCTACTGGGTTTCTTCATGCATCGCACCGACAGAAACAAACATCTCTCTGGTAAGAAGAAGGGCAGGGGTGATTAACGACTCATGGTGTAATCAGAACAACATAGAGTCCTTTTGTTCACCTGACCTAGAATTCCTTTCAATCAAATGCTGACCACATTAACTCCCAAGAGAATTCTCTTCGATTAGTCACAGTCGTGTATATCCTCCCCCCAATCAGATACCTCGACAGCCTTCAAAGAACTTCACTGGACTCTTCACTGGCTGAATTTATTGTAGCTTGGGATTTTAACAAAGATAATTTGAGAACAAGCCTACCTAAATTCTATAATCACATTGACTGCAGTACCCGCTCGAGCAAAACACTGGATCACTGCTACTCTAACTACCGTGATGCATACAAGGCCCTCCCCCTCCCTTCTTTCGGCAAATCTGACCACGACTCCATCTTTCTCATACCGTCCAAAAGGCAGAAACTCAAAGAGGATGTAGCCGTGACTAGAACCTTTCAACTCTGGTCTGACCAATCAGAATCCATGCTTCAAAATTGTTTTGATCACGGGGACTGGGAAATGTTCCGGGAAGCCTCAGACAATAACATTGATTTATTCGCTGACTTGGTGAGTGAGTTTATTAAGAAGTGCATTGTAAATGTTGTACCCAATATGACTATTAAAACCTACCCCAACCAGAAACCGGGGATTGATGGCGGCATTCACGCAAAACTGAAAGAGTGAACCACCACATTCAACCATGCCGGGAAATATGGCCAAATATAAACAGTGTAGTTATTCAGCATAGGCACAAAGTGTTGTTGCAATTCAATGGCCCGAACACAAGACGTATGTGGCAGGATCTATAGGCCACGTCACAGACACTGACGTCTTGCTTCCAGACAAGCTAAACACGTTCGCTTTGAGGATAATACAGTGACACCGACACAGCCCGCTACCAAGGACTGCGACCCCCCCCCTCCTTCTCCGTGGCTGAAGCGAGTAAGACATTTAAATATGTTAACCCTCGCAAGGCTGCTGGCCCAGACGTCATCCCTAGCCGCGTCCTCAGAGCATGCGCAGACCAGCTGGCTGGTGTGTTTTCGGACATATTTCATTGCTCCCTATCCCAGTCTGTTGTCCCCACATGCTTCAAGATGACTACCATTGTTCATGTACCCAAGAAGGCAAAGATATCTGAACTAAATGACTATCGCCCCGTAGCACTCACTTCTGTCATCATGAAGCGCTTTGAGAGACTAGTTAAGGGTCATATCACCTCCACCTTACCTGCCACTCTAGACCCACTTCAGTTTGAATATCGCCCCAACAGGTCCACAGACGGTGCAATCACCATCACATTGCACACTGCCCTATCCCATCTGGACAAGAGGAATACCTATGTAAGAATGCTGTTCATTGACTACAGCTCAGCATTTAACACCATAGTACCCTCCAAACTCATCATTAAGCTTAAGGTCTCAACCCCACCCTGTACAATTGGGTCCTGGACTTTCTGACGGGCCACCCCCAGGTGTTGAAGGTAGGTAACAACAACGGTGAATGCTCAGGACCCCTCCTGTACTCCCTGTTCACACATGACTGTGTGGCCATGCACGCCTCCAACTCAATCATCAAGTTTGCAGACAACACTACAGTGGTAGGCTTGATTACCAACAACGATGAGACGGCCTACAGGGAGGAGGTGAGGGCCCTCGGAGTGTGGTGTCAGGAAAATAACCTCACGCTCAATGTCAACAAAACAAAGGAGATGATC
>NC_138293.1:102330000-102587500 GCF_965601325.2 Salmo salar
TCATATCAGACATGTTTGACTTATCAGGCTAGTTAAGACAAACATTCTTAACACCACTTGGACAAAGTTAAATGCTGACTGTGTGTGTGTGTGTGTGTGTTTGTGTGTGTGTGTGTGTGAGTTCAGGTGTATCCCTCAATGACTGTCTGTTCTTCTGCTTACCGCTACAGTGTGGAACATGGTGGAGAGTACACAATGAAACCTGGACTTAGAAAATGTGAGTGTTGACTGCTGTGAAGAATATGACTAAGAATAAGTCTTAATTCAAGTCAAAGTCAAAGACCACCATCATTACTTACTTTGTCAAAATAAATATCAGCTATAGTTCTACAGAAACAGAAATCAGGGACACCAATGTGTAGAAAGAGTTGCTTCGACAATGTATGTGTGTGTGTGTGTGTGTGTGTGTGTGTGTGTGTGTGTGTGTGTGTGTGTGTGTGTGTGTGTGTGTGTGAGTGTGTGTGTGTGTGTGTGTGTGTGTGTGTGTGTGTGTGTGTGTAATTAATGGGAATAAGTGTGTTTTATATTACCATAAAGTATAACATACACTGCTCAAAAAAATAAAGGGAACACTTAAACAACACAATGTAACTCCAAGTCAATCACACTTCTGTGAAATCAAACTGTCCACTTAGGAAGCAACACTGATTGACAATACATTTCACATGCTGTTGTGCAAATGGAATAGACAACAGGTGGAAATTATAGGCAATTAGCAAGACACCCCCAATAAAGGAGTGGTTCTGCAGGTGGGAACCACAGACCACTTCTCAGTTCCTATGCTTCCTGGCTGATGTTTTGGTCACTTTTGAATTCTGGCGGTGCTTTCACTCTAGTGGCAGCATGAGACGGAGTCTACAACCCACACAAGTGGCTCAGGTAGTGCAGCTCATCCAGGATGGCACATCAATGCGAGCTGTGGCAAGAAGGTTTTCTGTGTCTGTCAACGTAGTGTCCAGAGCATGGAGGCGCTACCAGGAGACAGGCCAGTACATCAGGAGATGTGGAGGAGGCCGTAGGAGGGCAACAACCAAGCAGCAGGACCGCTACCTCCGCCTTTGTGCAAGGAGGAGCAGGAGGAGCACTGCCAGAGCCCTGCAAAATGACTTCCAGCAGGCCACAAATGTGCATGTGTCTGCTCAAACAGTCAGAAACAGACTCCATGAGGTTGGTATGAGGGCCCGACGTCCACAGGTGGGGGTTGTGCTTACAGCCCAACACCGTGCAGGACGTTTGGCATTTGCCAGAGAACACCAAGATTGGCAAATTCGCCACTGGCGCCCTGTGCTCTTCACAGATGAAAGCAGGTTCACACTGAGCACATGTGACAGACGTGACAGAGTCTGGAGACGCCGTGGAGAACGTTCTGCTGCCTGCAACATCCTCCAGCATGACCGGTTTGGCGGTGGGTCAGTCATGGTGTGGGGTGGCATTTCTTTGGGGGGCCGCACAGCCCTCCATGTGCTCGCCAGAGGTAGCCTGACTGCCATTAGGTACCGAGATGAGATCCTCAGTCCCCTTGTGAGACCATATGCTGGTGCGGTTAGCCCTGGGTTCCTCCTAATGCAAGACAATGCTAGACCTCATGTGGCTGGAGTGTGTCAGCAGTTCCTGCAAGGGGAAGGCATTGATGCTATGGACTGGCCCACCCGTTCCCCAGACCTGAATCCAATTGAGCACATCTGGGACATCATGTCTCGCTCCATCCACCAACGCCACGTTGCACCACAGACTGTCCAGGAGTTGGCGGATGCTTTAGTCCAGGTCTGGGAGGAGATC
Organism: Salmo salar; assembly: GCF_965601325.2. Taxonomy (NCBI): domain Eukaryota; kingdom Metazoa; phylum Chordata; class Actinopteri; order Salmoniformes; family Salmonidae; genus Salmo; species Salmo salar. The sequence goes on from NC_138293.1 coordinate 102,331,780, forward strand.
CCTCAGGAGACCATCCGCCACCTCATCAGGAGCATGCCCAGGCGTTGTAGGGAGGTCATACAGGCACGTGGAGGCCACACACACTACTGAGCCTCATTTTGACTTGTTTTAAGGACATTACATCAAAGTTGGATCAGCCTGTAGTGTGGTTTTCCACTTTAATTTTGAGTGTGACTCCAAATCCAGACCTCCATGGGTTGATAAATTGGATTTCCATTGATTATTTTTGTGTGATTTTGTTGTCAGCACATTCAACTATGTAAAGAAAAAAGTATTTAATACGATTATTTCATTCATTCAGATCGAGGATGTGTTATTTTAGTGTTCCCTTAATTTTTTTGAGCAGTAAATGATCATTCAACAAGTCTCAAGTTACCTTAACTTCTCCTTTTGATACAGTACCTAGAAACATCTACATTAAATGAATTAGTGAAAAGTGAGTTAACATTCTAATGTGAATGATGATGATTTCTAATATTGTGTCTGGTTTCATCCATCAGATGTCTGGGATCTCACACTGGACCCAAACACAGTAAACAGACTCCTCTCTCTATCTGAGGACAACAGAAAGGTGACATGTAGGACAGAGGAGCAGCCGTATCCTGATCACCCAGAGAGATTTGAGGACCTTAAACAAGTGCTGTGTAGAGATGGTCTGACTGGGCGCTGTTACTGGGAGGTAGAGTGGAGTGGGAGTTGGGCTGGTATAGGAGTGACATATAAAGGAATCAACAGGAGAGGAGGGGGTAAGGACTGTTGTCTTGGATGGAATGACAAGTCCTGGAGTCTGTTCTGCTACGACAACAGTTACACTGCCTGGCACAATAATAATCCCACTACCATAGACATCCCCTCCTCCAGCTCCCATAGAGTAGGAGTGTATCTGGACTGGCCAGCCGGCACTCTGTCCTTCTATAGAGCCTCCTCTGACACACTGACCCACCTGATCACATTCACCTCCACATTCACTGAGCCCCTCTATCCAGGGTTTCATCTTTGGTATGATGGTGCCTCAGTGTCTCTGTGTCAGGTGGTCCCTGTGTCAAACACAACATGATGTTTCACTCTATTTTCTTATTTAACTAAGCAAGTCAATTCTTATTTTACAATGACGGCCTACCCCGGCCAAACCCTCCCCTAACCCAGACGACACTGGGCCAATTGTGTGCCGCCCTATGGGACTCCCGATCGTTATTGTATGGGTTGTGATACAGCCTGAGAAGGAACCAGGGTCTGTAGTGAGACCTCTAGCACTGAGATGCTATGCCTTATACCGCTGGGCCACTCTGGAGCACTTGGGTGTGTTACCCTTGACTTACCAGTTATTTATTGATGTAATGGAACACTAAGTCAGTTTCATTAGTGGTCAGAAGGGGATGAGATGCCAACACATTTATCTCTCATACATCCCACTTATACTCGGCCCACTCACTCACCCAGCACAGTGTCGGCCACAGACCCTGGAGCAGTGTAGTGCCCTGTAGTGCCCTGCTTAACCACACTGTCATTGGTGTGTGTGTGTGTGCAGGTAAGAAATCTGTCTACTGATCATTAGTATTCCTCATCACTGTCCAGCTCTATTCCCCTGTGGCTCAGTTGGTAGAGCAAGGGGTTAGCAATATCAGGGTTGTAGGTTTGACTTCCACGGGGGACCAGCAGGGGCAAAAATCTGATACAAACTTTGGAGGGGACAATTACATGAAATTTTCTCAAGAGCAATTTCTGAGGGGGACACCAAAAGTAGTGCTGTAACACATAGCCTACATTGTAATATGGTAAATGTATATTGAGGAACCAAAGAAATAAGGTGATTGCCGTACTCCTAACTACCAGTACCCAAAACTACACAACTAATCACAACAGCAATACCATTGCCTTTAACAAATCTTAGTTCAGTCACCAGTTTAAGTTGAGAGTGGGGGTATCCATGGCATTTTCCAATTATGTTCCTATTTTACAAGTCAAGAAAATTGAGAACCTTTCATAATGTTGCCAAACAAAGACTCAGCAAACTTACCTGAAACTCCCTGTCTCTGCCAGTCTGTCCCTGCATATCTGTCCCCAACTCTGCTGTCTGTGTGCCATCTGTTGCCTGCTCTGCCTAATGACATCATTGTGAAACATTTCCATTAGAATTTCATTTCTTTCTTATTGACATTTTATCAACTAGTCTGAGATATTAGGCTACTAGGGTTCTTACTTTGCGTTTTGGTGTACTGAAAAATACTCTGATGTCCGTCTTTTATTTTTCTGCCATTTTTCTACCTGGCTGGCTGGCTACACACACACACAGTGTGTAGGTTATTTACAGTAGGAGATGGGCTTCTATCATCTTATCTTCTATCATTCTATTTGGGCTTCAATCTAAAAGGTAGCTAGCAAATGTGAAACGGATTAAAATGACAAGAGTTGACAGCTGTATGAGTTCACCATTTACACAACATATGCTGCAACCTTTTGTAATTTTAATAGTTTGTTTCATATTGGCTGGCTTCCAACAATAGCTGAATTTGCAAAGCTAGCGAGCACCAATTCCGTTTCAGTGGTGTTTGCTATAATCTTTGCTACCCGGGTTAAATAAAGGTGAAATAAAATAAATAAATAAAAGTTCCCTTGCGACAATTTAGTTTTTGCAACGAGACCATTAAATATATTTAAGACAATGGTAGAAGAGAGTGTAGTTCTGTTCAGTTTGGACTTCAGTTTATTGCTAACCTTATCACATGGACTTTGAAGCACTAACTTACATTATCTGCATGCTGATCTTGGAATAAATTGACAATAGCAAAGACTCCATCTTTGACGACGCCACATAAATGGAATAGGTACTAGCTAGTTTAATAGTTAATATTTGCCCGCTAGCTCTGCATATTCAGCTAGTGTGTGTGCGCGATTGACTGGATTAACCTCACGTCAGTTACGTTCATTGAGTGCCTTTCAGACAGTAGACACCACCCCTCCGTTACCTTGCCAACTAAGGAACTGGCAGTTGATCAAACCATTGTGAGGCAAAGGGTGGGGGGGTCGCAATCTTTTGAAACTTAAAAACGCGCTATTAAGTGTCTATAATCAGCACAATTGCTTTCATTGCGTATTATTAATATTATTTAAATTACATAGTTATGTTTCAGTGATATATTGGGGGGGACAAATCATATTTTTCCCAGGATAGGGGGGTCGTGTCCCCCCCGTCCCCCCCGGGATTTCCGCCTCTGGAGACCAATACTAAAATGAATCACTCACTACTGTGAGTCATGCTGGATTAGAGTTTATGCTAAATGACAAATAAAATATATCATGTCCACATGTATTTACTTCCTTTTTATTTACATGGTAACAGAATGTATCTATCTCTCTTGATGTAGCCAGTGTTTTTCTCTGGTCTATTGACTGTTCCCTACTATCTAATGACCTTGTATAAAATGTATTTTTAGGGGGTAAATCAGATTTAATATTGCAGATAGATTGAAGCTTCCATCAATGTAATTGTCTGCATCACTTCCAATCCCCCATATGTTTTGCATATATATATATATATACGTGCATATACATATATATATATATATATATATATATATATATATATATATATATATATATATATATATATATATATATACACATATAAATATATAAATACATACATATAAATACACGTACATATACGTATATATATATATATATACATAGATTTTTATATATATTTTTCCTTTATTCCCCTCCAACCCTACCACCCCTCCCCTAATTGGAGGAAACTAGTGAACAACAACACTTAGGCCTGTACTCCCAGCTTATACATACTATATATACTCAATATATTATATACATTTTATGGACACATTCAATTTTACAATAGTTCTATTTTGTTTGTTTTTACACCTGTCCTTCCTCTACCCTCAACCTCTCCCATCTATTTCTGATCTCCATCTGGTTCGCTCCGCGGGTAATATTACATTTCATTACATTACATTACAACGGAACCATTTTGATTAGTGTATTGTTAGTTAGCTACATAGTTGTCTTTGCTGTCTTTCTATCAAGGATAAAGGTTTAGCTCTGAGAAACTAACAAGGTTATCTAGCCAGCTGTGTTCGTTCACAGCAACACCATTTTCCAAACAAAGTGAACACCACAGCCACTGCTAGCTAGCCAACTTCACCAACTAGCGGTACTGTAGAAACTAAATACATTACAACGGAACGATTTGACTAGTGTAGTGTAATGTTAGCTAGCTACATAGTTGTCTTTGTATCAAAAGATAAAGGCGTAGTACAGAGTAACTATCGAGGTTAGCTAGCCAGCTACATTTTCTAACAAAAGTCAACAACGCGGCCACTGCTAGCTAGCCAACTCTACCAGCTAGCTGTATCATTTTTAGTCAATAAGATTTTTGCAACGTAAGCTTAACTTTCTGAACAAACGAGATGTGTAGTCCACTTGTGTAGCTAGCAGGACTGACTTTGTGTTAGCTAGCCAACGTTTAATTACTTCTGCGTTATGAACTAGACACGGACACGAATGATATATTGGTAGTTTGTTGTAACCAAGTGCTAACCGTTATTGGATGCTAGCATGCTAGTTAGCTACGGCGTCATAGGATACGGTACACTAGGTGGGTTTCACGGAAGAATACTGTACCAAGTTATCTAGCTGAATAAACTAAGTTTGAGCCTATTCCTGGAAACAATGAACCACTGTAGTTCATATCAATTATAATTTCTAAGTGGAAGCTAGGAAAGTTATATTTTAGTGTTTTAGTGTTTCAGTGAATTGTTAGTGAGGGAGGCCCTGCTCTCTCGCTTCCCAAGTTGTTTAGTTAATTTTCATGCCAATCTCCTTTGCATTAGCATCAACTATGTGTCAGTCTATCCCTGTTCTCCCCTCTCTGCACAGGGCATACAAACGCTTCACATCGCGTGGCCGCTGCCACTCTAACCTGGTGGTCCCAGCGCGCACGACCCACGTGGAGTTCCAGGTCTCCGGCAGCCTCTGGAACTGCCGGTCTGCGGCCAACAAGGCAGAGTTCATCTCAGCCTATGCTACCCTCCAGTCCCTCGACTTCTTGGCGCTGACGGAAACATGGATTACCACAGAAAACACTGCTACTCCTACTGCTCTCTCCTCGTCTGCCCACGTGTTCTCGCACACCCCGAGAGCATCTGGTCAGCGGGGCGGTGGCACTGGAATCCTCATCTCTCCCAAGTGGACATTTTCTCTTTCTCCCCTGACCCATCTGTCTATCTCCTCCTTTGAATTCCATGCTGTCACAATCACTAGCCCATTCGACCTTAACATTCTTACTATTTATCGCCCTCCAGGTTCCCTTGGAGAGTTCATCAATGAGCTTGACGCCTTGATAAGTTCCTTTCCTGAGGATGGCTCACCCCTCACAGTTCTGGGTGACTTTAACCTCTCTATGTCTACCTTTGACTCATTTCTCTCTGCCTCCTTCTTTCCACTCCTCTCCTCTTTTGACCTCACCCTGTCACTGTCCCCCCTACTCACAAGGCAGGCAATACGCTTGACCTCATCTTTACTAGATGCTGTTCTTCACCTAATCTCACTGCAACTCCCCTCCAAGTCTCCGATCACTACCTTGTATCCTTTTCCCTCTCACTCTCCTCCAACACTACTCACTCTGCCCCTACTCAGATGGTATTGCGCCGTCGCAACCTTCGCTCTCTCTCTCTCCTGCTACTCTCTCCTCTTCCATCCTATCATCTCTTCCCTCTGCTCAATCCTTCTCCAACCAATCTCCTGATTCTGCCTCCTCAACCCTCCTCTACGCCCTTTCTGCATCCTTTGACTCTCTATGTCCCCTATCCTCCCGGCCGGCTCGGTCCTCCCCTCCTGCTCCGTGGCTTGATGACTCATTTCGAGCTCACAGAACAGGGCTCCGGGCAGCCGAGCGGAAATGGAGGAAAACTAGCCTCCCTGCGGACCTGGCATCTTTTCATTCCCTCCTCTCTACATTTTCATCTTCTGTTTCTGCTGCTAAAGCCACTATCTACCACTCTAAATTCCAAGCATCTGCCTCTAACCCTAGGATGCTCTTTGCCACCTTCTCCTCCCTCCTGAATCCTCCTCCCCCTCCCCCCTCCTCCCTCTCTGCGGATGACTTCGTCAACCATTTTGAAGTCAAACGACACCGCTGGTCCTGCTCACATTGCCCTACCCTATGCTTTGACATCTTTCTTCCCTCTCTCTCCAGATGAAATCTTGCGTCTTGTGATGGCCGGCCGCCCAACAACCTGCCCGCTTAACCCTATCCCCTCCTCTCTTCTCCAGACCATTTTTGGAGACCTTCTCCCTTACCTCACCTCGCTCATCAACTCATCCTTGACCGCTGGCTACGTCCCTTCCATCTTCAAGAGAGCAAGAGTTGCACCCCTTCTCAAAAAACCTACACTCGATCCCTCCGATGTCAACACCTACAGACCAGTATCCCTTCTTTCTTTTCTCTCCAAAACTCTTGAGCGTGCCGTCCTTGGCCAGCTCTCTTCCTATCTCTCTCAGAATGACCTTCTTGATCCAAATCAGTCAGGTTTCAAGACTGGTCATTCAACTGAGACTGCTCTTCTCTGTGTCACGGAGGCTCTCCGCACTGCTAAAGCTAACTCTCTTTCCTCTGCTCTCATCCTTCTAGACCCATTTGCTGCCTTTGATACTGTGAACCATCAGATCCTCCTCTCCACCCTCTCCGAGTTGGGCATCTCCGGCGCGGCTCACTCTTGGATTGCGTCCTACCTGACAGGTCGCTCCTACCAGGTGGCGTGGCGAGAATCCGTCTCCGCACCACGTGCTCTCACCACTGGTGTCCCCCAGGGCTCAGTTCTAGGCCCTCTCCTATTCTCGCTATACACCAAGTCACTTGGCTCTGTCATATCCTCACGTGGTCTCTCCTATCATTGCTACGCAGACGACACACAATTCATCTTCTCCTTTCCCCCTTCTGATAACCAGGTGGCGAATCGCATCTCTGCATGTCTGGCAGACATATCAGTGTGGATGACGGATCACCACCTCAAGCTGAACCTCGGCAAGATGGAGCTGCTCTTCCTCCCGGGGAAGGACTGCCCTTTCCATGATCTCGCCATCACGGTTGACAACTCCATTGTGTCCTCCTCCCAGAGTGCTAAGAGCCTTGGCGTGACCCTGGACAACACCCTGTTGTTCTCCGCTAACATCAAGGCGGTGACCCGAACCTGTAAGTTCATGCTCTACAACGTTCGCAGAGTACGACCCTGCCTTACACAGGAAGCGGCGCAGGTCCTAATCCAGGCACTTGTCATCTCCCGTCTGGATTACTGCAACTCGCTGTTGGCGGGGCTCCCTGCCTGTGCCATTAAACCCCTACAACTCATCCAGAACGCCGCAGCCCGTCTGGTGTTCAACCTTCCCAAGTTCTCTCATGTCACCCCGCTCCTCCGCACACTCCACTGGCTTCCAGTTGAAGCTCGCATCTGCTACAAGACTATGGTGCTTGCCTACGGAGCTGTGAGGGGAACTGCACCACCGTACCTTCAGGCTCTGATCAGGCCCTACACCCAAACAAGGGCACTGCGTTCATCCACCTCCGGCCTGCTGGCCCCCCTACCTCTGCGGAAGCACAGTTCCCGCTCAGCCTAGTCAAAACTGTTCACTGCTCTGGCACCCCAATGGTGGAACAGGCTCCCTCACGACGCCAGGACAGCGGAGTCAATCACCACCTTCCAGAGACACCTGAAACCCCACCTCTTTAAGGAATACCTGGGATAGGATAAAGTAATCCTTCTAACCCCCCCCCCCCAAAAAAAAGAAACAAGATATAGATGTACTATTGTAAAGTGGTTGTTCCACTGGATATCATAAGGTGAATGCACCAAGTTGTAAGTTGCTCTGGATAAGAGCGTCTGCTAAATTACGTAAATGTAAATGTACCATAGTGTCCTCCCTGGTCCCATTGCGTATTGACAGGCTACAGTATACCATCTACCATTGTGTCCTCCCTGGTCCCATTGCATATTGACAGGCTACAGTATACCATCTACCATTGTGTCCTCCCTGGTCCCATTGCATATTGACAGGCTACAGTATACCATCTACCATTGTGTCCTCCCTGGTACCATTGCGTATTGACAGGCTACAGTATACCATCTACCATTGTGTCCTCCCTGGTCCCATTGCATATTGACAGGCTACAGTATACCATCTACCATTGTGTCCTCCCTGGTCCCATTGCATATTGACAGGCTACAGTATACCATCTACCATTGTGTCCTCCCTGGTCCCATTGCATATTGACAGGCTACAGTATACCATCTACCATTGTGTCCTCCCTGGTCCCATTGCATATTGACAGGCTACAGTATACCATCTACCATTGTGTCCTCCCTGGTCCCATTGCATATTGACAGGCTACAGTATACCATCTACCATTGTGTCCTCCCTGGTCCCATTGCATATTGACAGGCTACAGTATACCATCTACTATTGTGTCCTCCCTGGTACCATTGCATATTGACAGGCTACAGTATACCATCTACCATTGTGTCCTCCCTGGTCCCATTGCATATTGACAGGCTACAGTATACCATCTACCATTGTGTCCTCCCTGGTACCATTGCATATTGACAGGCTACAGTATACCATCTACCATTGTGTCCTCCCTGGTCCCATTGCATATTGACAGGCTACAGTATACCATCTACCATTGTGTCCTCCCTGGTACCATTGCATATTGACAGGCTACAGTATACCATCTACCATTGTATCATCCCTGGTCCCATTGTATATTGACAGGCTACAGTATACCATCTACCATTGTATCATCCCTGGTCCCATTGCATATTGACAGGCTACAGTATACCATCTACCATTGTGTCCTCCTGGCTGTGCTGACTGCTGTATCTGCTGCTTTCCTGATTCATTGAACAACTTGTAGATCTGTCATACTGCATGTACATGTTGATGCCATTAAACAATCATCTAGGATTGTATTGGATCCTAATCATTCTGAACAATGTCTTCATAAAGCACAGACTACACATTGGAAACTGAAGAGGATTTATTATATGGAAATAAGTGGGGGGAGTAGATAGAGAGAGATCCTTCACATGTATTGGTAAAGGAGTGGGACATTTTCTGCCACTGCAATGAAACCAACAACAACAATAAAATGAACACACCACATCAAGACAGGTCAAATGGAAGAATTCAATAAATAACTTTAGTGTTTGATTTTCTTCCTGACTTACATAACTTAAACTCTGACATAGCAGCCTACTTACCAGGAGCATGTCTTCCATCTGATTAAATCTTCTCTCTGCCCCTTTATGTATTAAAACATGTTAGTATTTGAAATCTCTTGCTTTGTGGTTTTTTGTAATTTACAACAACTTTTACTGAATTCACAAATTTACTACATTGACGATGGAATTGACTATACTGACTGTACTTCCTTGAAAATAACTAGGTTCAGGTCAGATAGAGGTCATATGTTGTTACTGTTTACAGAACATCTATAATAACTAGGTTCAGGTCAGATAGAGGTCATATGTTGTTACTGTTTACAGAACATCTATAATAACTAGGTTCAGGTCAGATAGAGGTCATATGTTGTTACTGTTTACAGAACATCTATAATAACTAGGTGCAGGTCAGATAGAGGTCATATGTTGTTACTGTTTACAGAACATCTATAATAACTAGGTTCAGGTCAGATAGAGGTCATATGTTGTTACTGTTTACAGAACATCTATAATAACTAGGTTCAGGTCAGATAGAGGTCATATGTTGTTACTGTTTACAGAACATCTATAATAACTAGGTTCAGGTCAGATAGAGGTCATATGTTGTTACTGTTTACGGAACATCTATAATAACTAGGTTCAGGTCAGATAGAGGTCATATGTTGTTACTGTTTACAGAACATCTAACATGTTCACCTGTTTTACCTGTTTATTGCATCATAACATCAATGTCTCCACTGTTCTTCCCTTAGAACAGAATCTATCTAACCTCCCTAACTCTGGACTTCACCACTGTCTCCACTGTTCTTCCCTTAGATTCTGTTCTAACTAACCTCCCTAACTCTGGACTTCACCACTGTCTCCACTGTTCTTCCCTTAGATTGTGTTCTAACTAACCTCCCTAACTCTGGACTTCACCACTGTTTCCACTGTTCTTCCCTTAGATTGTGTTCTAACTAACCTCCCTAACTCTGGACTTCACCACTGTCTCCACTGTTCTTCCCTTAGATTGTGTTCTAACTAACCTCCCTAACTCTGGACTTCACCACTGTCTTCACTGTTCTTCCCTTAGATTGTGTTCTAACTAACCTCCCTAACTCTGGACTTCATCACTGTCTCCACTGTTCTTCCCTTAGATTGTGTTCTAACTAACCTCCCTAACTCTGGACTTCATCACTGTCTCCACTGTTCTTCCCTTAGATTCTGTTCTAACTAACCTCCCTAACTCTGGACTTCATCACTGTCTCCACTGTTCTTACAGAGTTCCTATCCTTGCATTCTGAAATATGAAGATAAAAAAGTAATTTTCAGTCATCGTTCATTTTATTCTTACACCTGATAGAATGGTAATGTATTGTATTATTACACCTGATAGAATGGTAATGTATTGTATTATTACACCTGATAGAATGGTAATGTATTGTATTCTAACACCTGATAGAATGGTGTTACGTTCCCCAGTTTCTGTTGTGGTTTGTGTATTATCATGTATGTATTTCAGGAGATGGATTCCTGAAGTTCTCAACGAGCAGCTGATTGGGCAATCAACATTGATTGTTTGGAGAGCTGACCCCGCCCCCTCATCAGGACGCAGCTGTCTCCAATTACTAACTTCTTCTGAAGCTATATAAGCCCCAGTTCTGTTGCTCAGAAGGGAGATGATTGCTGAGAGACAAGGCTAATGGCTGAGGGTTATAGCATGTTGGTTGTTTCCAAGAATTTTGGTATGTACTGTGTCCGTTGTTGCTGAGGGAGCTGATTGGTTGTGTGTGTCAATAGGATGCAGTGTTTTGATTATTGACTTACATTTGTGTAATTCTGTTTCATTTGTTCCCAGGGGGGAAGGGGAAGGCACCTAGGGAGTGTTTAGGCAAGAGGCCCGCGGGCATACATATACCCGTAGTAGTTTGCTGTCTATGCACACTAGGAAAGACCTGGGCGGACCAACCCCTGTATTTTGGTTAGTGCACCAGGTGGTGCTAGATAGTTAAGTAGTGGGTAGTCAGGTAAGGTAGGAGAGGGGGCTTTGATATTTACTTTCTTTGCTTTGGTTCCGTCCAGCCCCTTTTTCCCAAACCTTACCACGTGAAGGAATAAATTCCCTGTTAACGGTATTCTCTGCTTATTCGTCATACTTGTTCACACCTACACTTCCCTACCTTATTCACAGCAAGGAGAGTTGAGTTGTAGCAGGGTGTTGCGTTCCCTCTTTCTAGAGGCGTGCGTAACAAATGGTAATGTATTATATTCTACCACCTGATAGAATGGTAATGTATTGTATTCTAACACCTGATAGAATGGTAATGTATTGTATTCTAACACCTGATAGAATGGTAATGTATTGTATTATTACACCTGATAGAATGGTAATGTATTGTATTCTAACACCTGATAGAATGGTAATGTATTGTGTTCTAACACCTGATAGAATGGTAATGTATTGTATTATTACACCTGATAGAATGGTAATGTATTATAGTCGTTGCCTCAAACATAGAAATACGTGCTGTTGATAACTTGGTCGACTTTCAATGTCATTGCTGGTACATTAATAAACAACTAAGATAATGTGTGGTACTATAGAGATGGCAGCCCAGACTAGCATTGTCAACAGTGACAAATGGAAGATAGGTCCATGTACCTTTGCACTCATTCAGTTTCTGTCTTTTCTGTCCCTCTGCAGTGCCATTGTCCTCCTCCATGTTATTTGGTTTCTGTCTTTCTGTCCCTCTGCAGTGCCAGTGTCCTCCATGTTATTTGGTTTCTGTCTCTCTGGCCCTCTGCAGTGCCATTGTCCTCCTCCATGTTATTTGGTTTCTGTCTCTCTGGCCCTCTGCAGTGCCATTGTCCTCCTCCATGTAATTTGGTTTCTGTCTTTCTGTCCCTCTGCAGTGCCATTGTCCTCCTCCATGTTATTTGGTTTCTGTCTCTCTGGCCCTCTGCAGTGCCATTGTCCTCCTCCATGTTATTTGGTTTCTGTCTTTCTGGCCCTCTGCAGTGTCAGTGTCCTCCATGTTCACAATGGACCCCTGCTTCTCTTCCACAGTGAACTTCAACCTGAATGAACACACACAGACATGATTGGTATTGAAACTCTTAGGTGGCACATACACATTATTTGCTGGTCCAAATTCACTCCCTCCCCCTCTTACTTGGCCCTGACTTAACCTTTAGATTATTCTGAAGGGTCTGGATAGGTAGAATCAGGAAAGTGGTGGAGTTTACACCATATTGCTTACACCTCATATACAAACATCTAAGGGTTAGGGCCAAGGGAAAGAGTTAGGGAGAGAACTGATTCTCTATGGGTAAAGAGTTAGGTAGTGAACTGATTCACTATGGGTAAAGAGTTAGGTAGTGAACTGATTCACTATGGGTAAAGAGTTAGGTAGTGAACTGATTCACTATGGGTAAAGAGTTAGGTAGTGAACTGATTCACTATGGGTAAAGAGTTAGGTAGTGAACTGATTCACTATGGGTAAAGAGTTAGGTAGTGAACTGATTCACTATGGGTAAAGAGTTAGGTAGTGAATTGATTCTCTATGGGTAAGATTTAGGTAGTGAACTGATTCAATATGGATAAAGAGTTACCCATAGTGAATCAGTTCACTACCTAACTCTTTACCCATAGTGAATCAGTTCACTCCCTAACTCTTTACCCATAGTGAATCAGTTCACTCCCTAACTCTTTACCCATAGTGAATCAGTTCACTACCTAACTCTTTACCCATAGTGAATCAGTTCACCACCTAAAGCCCAAACCACACAGGGAGCCCTTTTTATACGCGTGTGAACAAGCATGGTAATAGAATGCATGGGAGTCAATGAGAGAAGACAGACAGGCTGTGAGTGTTACTCTGGTAACAGAATGCATGGGAGTCAATGAGAGAAGACAGACAGGCTGTGAGTGTTACTCTGGTAACAGAATGCATGGGAGTCAATGAGAGAAGACAGACAGGCTGTGAGTGTTACTCTGGTAATAGAATGCATGGGAGTCAATGAGAGAAGACAGACAGGCTGTGAGTGTTACTCTGGTAATATAATGCATGGGAGTCAATGAGAGAAGACAGACAGGCTGTGAGCGTTACTCTGGTAATATAATGCATGGGAGTCAATGAGAGAAGACAGACAGGCTGTGAGCGTTACTCTGGAAATATAATGCATGGGAGTCAATGAGAGAAGACAGACAGGCTGTGAGTGTTACTCTGGAAATATAATGCATGGGAGTCAATGAGAGAAGACAGACAGGCTGTGAGTGTTACTCTGGTAATAGAATGCATGGGAGTCAATGAGAGAAGACAGACAGGCTGTGAGTGTCAACGACATCACATGTATATAGAAAGTCAACTTAGAAAGCTATTTTTCACGCGGCGCAATGCTACTAAAATGAGCTGATTATTTCTCAGAAAATAGACTGTTTCTGCATTGTTACCGACTCTGGAATTGTGAAGTGCAGGTTAACATTTTACATCATGAATCTTGTTCTGGAGGCAGCTCTACAGAGTGGTGATTCTGGAGGCAGCTCTACAGAGTGGTGATTCTGGAGGCAGCTCTACAGAGTGGTGATTCTGGAGGCAGCTCTACAGAGTGGTGATTCTGGAGGCAGCTCTACAGAGTGGTGATTCTGGAGTCAGCTCTACAGAGTGGTGAGTCTGGAGGCAGCTCTACAGAGTGGTGATTCTGGAGTCAGCTCTACAGAGTGGTGATTCTGGAGGCAGCTCTACAGAGTGGTGATTCTGGAGGCAGCTCTACAGAGTGGTGATTCTGGAGGCAGCTCTACAGAGTGGTGATTCTGGAGGCAGCTCTACAGAGTGGTGATTCTGGAGGCAGCTCTACAGAGTGGTGAGTCTGGAGGCAGCTCTACAGAGTGGTGAGTCTGGAGGCAGCTCTACAGAGTGGTGATTCTGGAGGCAGCTCTTCAGAGTGGTGATTCTGGAGGCAGCTCTACAGAGTGGTGATTCTGGAGGCAGCTCTACAGAGTGGTGATTCTGGAGGCAGCTCTACAGAGTGGTGATTCTGGAGGCAGCTCTACAGAGTGGTGATTCTGGAGGCAGCTCTACAGAGTGGTGATTCTGGAGGCAGCTCGGTTCCTGTCGTGAGTCTTGATTGACTTATGTGAAATAGGTTGACCCATAGACTGGCCACTCTTCATGGACACACAGCTGGGTACAGGGGAGGCTGGTCTCTCCTGCTTGACTGGACTGCAACACAAGAGAGACAAAGATTACATCTCTCATCTACTCTGAGCTCAGATGGGGAAACATAAGAAGAGCTTCATTCCAAAATGATGATGATCGCATTCATAGAGGAAAAGGAGGACTCCCAGGTGTAAGTCGATCCAAACTTTGTTAGCACATAAAAGGCAAGTTTCTTTATTGTGCTGTATTCCTGTGAGCTGCCACCTAAAACGCACACAAGGACTCGGCACTCCTGAGCGCATCCCTGATTTGGCTCAAATTCAATTTGGAATTCAATCAGATCAGTTTGAATTGCGGCCTCATCCAGCGAGGGTATCATATTAGCAAGGGAGGAGAATTTTTCACCTGGTCGGAATGTGAGAGGATCACGTCCAAACACAATGATATCCTTGGGCATGCTGTAATGATATCTTCGGGCATGCTGTAATGATATCCTTGGGCATGCTGTAAAGATATCCTTGGGTATGCTGTAATGATATCCTTGGGCATGCTGTAATGATATCCTTGGGCATGCTGTAATGATGTCCTTGGGCAATCTGTAATGATATCCTTGGGCATGCTGTAATGATATCCTTGGACATGCTGTAATGATATCCTTGGGCATGCTGTAATGATATCCTTGGGCATGCTGTAGTCTTCAGATCTGGTGGAGAAGTTGTCCCTCAGCTGCTTGATGATATTTTCCATCAGCTCTGTGACAATGCTGCGGCCTGGTCCCTCTGCCTGTTATTCTTCAGTGTGCTGAAGTGCAGTAGCCTTCCAGAGGACAAGTCCAAATCCAACAACTCAAGCTTCCTAGTAAAGGCCTCAAGCTTTTTCACCATGTCCACGACTGTTTTCTCTCTTCCATGTAACTGCAGATTTAAGTTACAGAATGTCGCCAAAAAAGCTACATTAGAGAGGAATTTCTCAATTTCTAAAATACGAAGGTGATCAGGTGCTGCCCTCATTGAGCTTTTTCTGACAAAATCCACAACCTGGTCATGCAGCTCACAGAATGGCTCTAGAGCAGTTCCTTTACTCAGCCAGCACACGTTATTGTGAAGCAGGAAATCATCCTGGATGGACTCCTCTGGTTCTGTCACCAGCTTGCTGAAAAGACGGTGTTGTGTTGCTTGATGTCTCCCTGACAAAGTTGATTATGTGCATTACTTTACCCATCAAATCTTTTAGCTCAGCGTTTAGTCTGGTACACTCTGATGGATGAGACAATGTAAACCATGTTTAGTCTGGTACACAACACACTCTGATGGATGAGACAATGTAAACCATGTTTAGTCTGGTACACAACACACTCTGATGGATGAGACAATGTAAACCATGTTTAGTCTGGTACACTCTGATGGATGAGACAATGTAAACCATGTTTAGTCTGGTACACAACACACTCTGATGGATGAGACAATGTAAACCATGTTTAGTCTGGTACACAACACACTCTGATGGATGAGACAATGTAAACCATGTTTAGTCTGGTACACTCTGATGGATGAGACAATGTAAACCATGTTTAGTCTGGTACACAACACACTCTGATGGATGAGACAATGTAAACCATGTTTAGTCTGGTACACAACACACTCTGATGGATGAGACAATGTAAACCATGTTTAGTCTGGTACACAACACACTCTGATGGATGAGACAATGTAAACCATGTTTAGTCTGGTACACAACACACTCTGATGGATGAGACAATGTAAACCATGTTTAGTCTGGTACACTCTGATGGATGAGACAATGTAAACCATGTTTAGTCTGTTACACAACACACTCTGATGGATGAGACAATGCAAGCCATTCGTTTGTGGGGTGATCTCCTTCAACCTGCTGACCAGGCCCCTGTGTCTGCCCACCATAGCAGGAGCCCCTTCAGTGACGACAAAGTTGACATCTTCGAATGACAAGCCATGCTGCGTAAACAGTTCTTCCAGCATTGTGAATAGGATGTCCCCGGTGGTATGTCCTTCCAGGGGAACGTCCCCGGTGGTGTGTCCTTCCAGGGGAACGTCCCCGGTGGTGTGTCCTTCCAGGGGGTCGTCCCCGGTGGTGTGTCCTTCCAGGGGAACGTCCCCGGTGGTGTGTCCTTCCAGGGGAACGTCCCTGGCCTGGTGGTGTGTCCTTCCAGGGGAACGTCCCCGGTGGTGTGTCCTTCCAGGGGAACGTCCCCGGTGGTGTGTCCTTCCAGGGGAATCAGGGCCAGTAGCTCTTCTTTAAAGTAATTTCCATGAACATAACGGACATATACACACAACTGTGCTACATGGGTGTTGTCAGTACTCTCATCAATAGCCAGGGGAACATGCTCAGCCTGACTGAGCCCCTCCAGAACAATCCTATGCACGTCATCCTTCAGAGCACGGACACGCCGTCCGGCTGTTGTCACAGACAGGGGCGCCTGTTTGACAGACCAAATTATGCTATCCATAGACTGGTCTGTAGCCAATTCCTCCAAAACTGTCACCATGCACTTTTTAAATAGCTCTGCTTCTGTGAAGGGCATGTTGCGTTTGGTTAGAACCCAGGATGCTTTTAGGAAAGCACTTGGACCTTTGTTGGGTCAGGCCACGAAGGAGGATTCTACTGCTGTGTTTGTAGGTTGTAGTTAATGCTTCAGTGTTTCTGCTTCAGGCCTCTGGGGCGGGAAGGCCACTTTGAAAGTATCACGCTTATATTCATAATGCCGTCTGAGATTGAATTCTTTGCAAACAGTGACATTTTCATTGCGAACAAGACACTCTGGCTTGGCATTGTAGAAAGATGGTAAGATGAATGGATATCTCTCTGTCTGTTCTTCCCTGAAACTTTGATTTTCATTTTCCACCTTTCTTTTGCTACTTTTTGTTCTCTTGCTATCAAGGTAATTGTTCTGAATGAATGTTGACATTAATAAAGTAGTGTAGACTACAGTAAGCTAAGTAGACCTGTTTTTACCCACCAATCAACGCACAGAGATATAAACAAAAAAATATAATTGAATAGAGATATTGGGGATTTTATGAACTTAATCAGATCTAAATGATTTTATTGTCACTCAATGTATTATCTACTAATCAAATGTGTTAAACATGTTGTTAAATTTGTAGTGTAGGCCTGTTAATTGTGCTAATATTATATGCTAATTATGTTCTGGCCCGCCGACTTTAACTCAGAAATAATTTCTGATGTCACGTCCTGACCATAGAAAGCTGTTATTTTCTATGGTAGAGTAGGTCAGGGCGTGACGGGGGTTTTCTAGTTTAGTTTTTCTATGTTGTTATGTTCTAGTTTTGTATTTCTATGTTGGGTTTTGTTTGGGATGATCTCCAATTAGAGGCGGCTGGTCATCGTTGTCTCTAATTGGAGATCATACTTAAGTAGGTGTTTTTCCCACCTGGGTTTGTGGGAGATTGTTTTTGAGTAGTGTATGTTTCACCTCTGCATCACGGTTTGTTGATTTTTTTGTTCTTTAGTTTATGTGTATTGTGTGTATTGTGTGTGTTGCATAGTTTCACAGTTCAATAAAATATGTGGAACGATAATCACGCTGCTCCTTGGTCCGCTCCTCTCTATGACAACCGTGACACCCGAAGCCAAATCTAGTTGACCAACCCTGTTTTATAGTATGCCATGGCCTTTACTGGCCAACTGCTGTTATGTTTATGATATATTATGGTGTTGTGTCACTAGACTTTGACCAGATATTATTGCATCCAAAGATCAACTGTACCTAGAACACAGATACAAAGCCACTTGTCATCAGGAAGCTGCTCTGACAGAACAACGGAAAATATCTCAATGACTTGACATGTTCTGGTTGTGAATTCAGGCTACAAGGTAAGAATCTTCCCAGGGATTATTGTAAAGTGTGTAGGGAAATTAAATGTATGGTGTAATGTTAGTTTAGTGAATGACAGTAAAACACTCAGATCTAACAGTCCATTTCACCTGGGACGGCTACGTGACAGTTCAATCATACAAAATGGCGCTAACTGGGCGTTGGCAAGTCAAAAACAATAACATATTGTTCATATATCGTATTATACTATTTGTTTATCGTGGTTATTTTACAATTTGTAAAAATGTTAATGTATCATAGTTCTAAATCATTTTTCAGAATATCAGAACATTTGTTGTTTTCTAAAATACAATGAGCTCCTGCTTCCTGTGTAATTTGGTATGAAACCACTGAATATACTTTTCTTAACATTGTCATTATGAACTGAATTCAGTAACAGCATAATAATATCATACCTGTTGAACAAAGCAACACACTAGAATGAGAGAAATTATTAAAAGAGAAAGTGAGACATTATTATTAATATTATTATTATTATTATTATTATTGTTAGTGTTATTATTATTATTGTTATTATTGTTATTATTGTTATTATTGTTATTATTATTGTTATTATTATTATTAATAGTTCCACTACATGGAGAAAAGTTTAAAAATATCAATCACAACTACATGTTCATGTGATGCATTAAATCACCTGACTGTTTGGATGTGTCTGTTAGTAAATGTTTTATTGCAACAAAAATAATCATAAAATAGAACAATTGACATTCAATAATTAGTTGTCACTGTGTTAACCACAACCAACAGCCTGGATCTCGACCACAACCAACATGCTGGATCTCTGTTTAGTTGTCACTGTGTTAACCACAACCAACATGCTGGATCTCTGTTTAGTTGTCACTGTGTTAACCACAACCAACATGCTGGATCTCTGTTTAGTTGTCACTGTGTTAACCACAACCAACATGTTGGATCTCTGTTTAGGGGTCAGTGCTCTAAAATGAGTCTCTCTGGAGCGAGAAAGGAGGGGGCCCCTGACTCTAAAATGAGTCTCTCTGGAGCGAGAAAGGAGGGGGCCCCTGACTCTAAAATGAGTCTCTCTGGAAAACATGACACCAAAGCTAAGAGGTGAGGTAACAATGTTGTTTAAGAACTTATAAAGAGTTTATTTCTAAAACGTTATATTTCACATTTTTCATCAGAAATGGTTGCTTATGGGTAACTTCATGTGTCTGTAAAATATTGTTGTTCTAAGATTTTAATTCATAGATTTTTGTGTATGAATTTTTATTTTGCAAAACGCTATATAGCTGGAATTAAATGTTTGTATCCTTTATATTTGACTGTGATATGTGGTTGTCTCACCAGCACACACACACACACACACACATACACACACACACACACACACACCTTAACCAGCATACACACACACATAATTTAGCCTACTCTTAGTTATTGCCTAATATGTTGGCAGGCATAACTTTATTGTTTTTACTAATTCTGATTGTTGTTACAAGCTGAATTCTAACAATATATCCGTTATATCAACACACTTCACTCCTGTTTAAACCAAAAAGGGTTCTATCTTGCTTAATGTATGGAATCACTAAAAGTACTATATAGAACCCTTTATAGGGTTCTTTGATCAGAACTCTAGAGGTTCTCCTTCACTGAACCAACATTGTTCCATATAGAACCCTGCATGGTGCCATTTATGAATTATGGCTACTATTAAATAGTAACATTTTTAGCTAAGAATATAATTTATAGGAAAACAGAAATGGAGGAAAAATCACAATATTAGTTTAAAATGATCTTTCTAAATAGCAGTGCTGGGGTATTTGGAAAGCCATAGTCAGTCAATCAACAATAGAATAATACTCTTATGAAAAATATGTATCTTTAACTTACAGTCTGTGGATACTATGAGACTAGAAAGGTTCAAATGCATGTAACTCACAGCACAGTTGAAAAATCTATGTCAGGTGGACATCAAATGAGGATGTTCTACAGAGATAGGTGGGCTGGGCTGAGAGGAGCAGAGGGATTAAAATAGCTCATGATGGGTAATAGTCCTTACTGTAAACACTATAGATGTCTGAGTACTATCTATCCACAGGGTAATAGTCATTACTGTAAACACTATAGATGTCTGAGTACTATCTATCCACAGGGTAATAGTCATTACTGTAAACACTATAGATGTCTGAGTACTATCTATCCACAGGGTAATAGTCATTACTGTAAACACTATAGATGTCTGAGTACTATCTATCCACAGGGTAATAGTCATTACTGTAAACACTATAGATGTCTGAGTACTATCTATCCACAGGGTAATAGTCATTACTGTAAACACTATAGATGTCTGAGTACTATCTATCCAAAATATAATGTGTTTAATTGATTATTATTATAAAAATCAATATAAATAATTACTGTGTATTGTGGGGGGGGGTAGAATTGATCTTCATTATATCCAAACACACTTGTGGTCAGGGAGGCATCTCTTAATTTGAATGATGGCCCACGTCAACTCTGGCTGACTTCTTTACAATACAGTACAATACATTACAATGCAGTACAACTTTGTCCATTAGTTACAGCAAACAACAGCAATGTGTGTTCTGCTCCGTTCTCAACCCCCCAAACAGCAGTCCTCACACATACAGTTGAGACGACCATAGATTCAAGCTGCAGTGCAGCTCCCCTGGATGGAGAGCATGTTGTGGGGGTAAGGGCCTTGCTCAATGGCCCAACAAAAGGTGATTGTTTTGAGGATGTGAACACAGCAGCCCTCCAGTGGTCATATCAATTCCGTCCGTATTTTCCAGCTACTGGCCCGGGATTCAAACTGAACACTTTTCAGGCCGCAGGTCCAACGCCTGCCAAAGCTCCAACTCATTTGCCACTGGGCGAAAACCTGAGTTAATCTTCCGAAATAAGCATGAGTTAATCAGCGAAAATGAGACCGAAATGCTATGCAGACATGATTATTATGATGTAGAACAACAACTTATATGCAGTTGTCATCAGCAGCAGCCACAAGAGAGAGCCTCTGATAGTTCTGGGTAACTGCCAGACTGAGCAAAACATAGATACTGTGTTAAAAGTCATCTAATGATTAACTAGGCTATTGAACAACAACCATCAAGCGCTATGATGAAACTGGCTCTCATGAGGACCGCCACAGGAATGGAAGACCCAGAGTTACCTCTGCTGCAGAGGATAAGTTCATTAGAGTTACCAGCCTCAGATTGCAGCCCAAATAAATGCTTCACAGAGTTCAAGTAACAGACACATCTCAACATCAACTGTTCAGAGGAGACTGTGGGAATCAGGCCTTCATGGTTGAATTGCTGCAAAGAAATCACTATTAAAGGACACCAATAAGAAGAAGAGACTTGCTTGGGCCAAGAAACATGAGCAATGGATGTTAGACCGGTGGAAATCTGTCCTTTGGTCTGATGAGGCAAAGTATTAGGTTTTTGGTTCCAACCGCCATGTGTTTTTCAACAGGACAATGACCCAAAACACCTCCAGGCTGTGTAAGGGCTATTTTACCAAGAAGGAGAGTGATGGAGTGCTGCATCAGATGACCTGGCCTCCAAAATCACCCGACCTCAACTCAATTGAGATGTTTTGGGAAGAGTTGGACACAGAGTGAAGGAAAAACAGCCAACAAGTGCTGCTTTTAGTTTTAGACTGTTGGAAAAGCTTTCCAGGTGAAGCTGGTTGAGAGAATGACAAGAATGTGCAAAGCTGTCAAAGGGTGACTACTTTGATAAATGTATTTTGATTTGTTTAAGACTTTTTTTGGTTACTACATGATTCCAAATGTGTTATTTCATCGTTTTGATGTCTTCACTATTATTCTACAAAAATATTAATAATAAACGTGAATGAGTAGATGTGTACAAATTTTGGACTGGTACTATATATATATATACACATCTACTCAAAATAAACTGGAATGAGTACTTTAGTCCCAGAGGCCTTAACCTATAGAAGGACTATAGTATGTTTAGTCCCAGAGGTCTTAACCTACAGAAGGACTAAAGTATGTTTAGTCCCAGAGGTCTTAACCTACAGAAGGACTATAGTATGTTATAGATACTTTAGTCCCAGAGGTCTTAACCTACAGAAGGACTATAGATTGTTACGCACGCCTCTAGAAAGAGGGAACGCAACACCCTACTACAACTTAACTCTCCGTGGTGTGAAAGAGGTATGGAAGTGTAGGTGTGAGCAAGGATGACAAATAGGCAGAATATACCGTTTACAGGGAATTTTAATCCTTCACACGGTAAGTTTGGGGAAAAGGCAGGAGAAAGCGAAATTATGTTACGCACGCCTCTAGAAAGAGGGAACGCAACACCCTGCTACAACTTAACTCTCCGTGGTGTGAAAAAGGTAGGGAAGTGTAAGTGTGAGCAAGGATGACACAAAGGCAGAGAATACCGTTTACTGGGAAAAGGGGCTTTTTTAAGGTTGGGGAAAAGGGGCTTATATAGCTTCAGAAGAAGTTAGTAATTGGAGACAGCTGCGTCCTGACGAGGGGGCGGGGTCAGCTCTCCAATCATCAATGTTGATTGACCAATCAGCTGCTCGTAGAGAATTTCAGGAATCCATTTCCTGAACTACATACATGATAATACACAAACCACAACACAGAAACTGGGGAACGTAACATAGATACTTCAGTCCCCAGAGGTCTTAACCTATAGAAGGACTATAGTATGTTTAGTCCACAGAGGTCTTAACCTACAGAAAGACTATAGTATGTTTAGTCCCAGAGGTCTTAACCTACAGAAGGACTATAGTATGTTTAGTCCCAGAGGTCTTAACCTACAGAAGGACTATAGTATGTTTAGTCCCCAGAGGTCTTAACCTACAGAAGGACTATAGTATGTTATAGATACTTTAGTCCCAGAGGTCTTAACCTACAGAAGGACTATAGTATGTTTAGTCCCAGAGGTCTTAACCTACAGAAGGACTATAGTATGTTTAGTCCCCAGAGGTCTTAACCTACAGAAGGACTATAGTATGTTATAGATACTTTAGTCCCAGAGGTCTTAACCTACAGAAGGACTATAGTATGTTTAGTCCCAGAGGTCTTAACCTACAGAAGGACTATAGTATGTTTAGTCCCCAGAGGTCTTAACCTACAGAAGGACTATAGTATGTTATAGATACTTTAGTCCCAGAGGTCTTAACCTACAGAAGGACTCTAGTATGTTTAGTCCCAGAGGTCTTAACCTACAGAAGGACTATAGTATGTTTAGTCCCAGAGGTCTTAACCTACAGAAGAACTATAGTATGTTATAGATACTTCAGTCCCCAGAGGTCTTAACCTACAGAAGGACTATAGTATGTTTAGTCTCCAGAGGTCTTAACCTACAGAAGGACTATAGTATGTTTAGTCCCCAGAGGTCTTAACCTATAGAAGGACTATAGTATGTTTAGTCCCAGAGGTCTTAACCTACAGAAGAACTATAGTATGTTTAGTCCCAGAGGTCTTAACCTACAGAAGAACTATAGTATGTTTAGTCCCAGAGGTCTTAACCTACAGAAGGACTATAGTATGTTTAGTCTCCAGAGGTCTTAACCTAGAGGACTATAGTATGTTTAGTCTCCAGAGGTCTTAACCTACAGAAGGACTATAGTATGTTTAGTCCCAGAGGTCTTAACCTACAGAAGGACTATAGTATGTTTAGTCCCAGAGGTCTTAACCTATAGAAGGACTATAGTATGTTATAGATACTTCAGTCCCCAGAGGTCTTAACCTACAGAAGGACAATAGTATGTTTAGTCCCAGAGGTCTTAACCTACAGAAGGACTATAGTATGTTTAGTCCACAGAGGTCTTAACCTATAGAAGGACTATAGTATGTTTAGTCTCCAGAGGTCTTAACCTATAGAGGTCCTAACCTCTCCAACTCTCCCTGACCTGAGTGTGTTAACTCCTGAGAGTCTAGGGGGGAACCATAACCTGCCTCTCCAAATCTCCCTGACCTGAGTGTGTTAACTCCTGAGAGTCTAGGGGGGAACCATAAACCTGCCTCTCCAACTCTCCGTGACCTGAGTGTGTTAACTCCTGAGAGTCTAGGGGGGGAACCATAAACCTGCCTCTCCAACTCTCCCTGACCTGAGTGTGTTAACTCCTGAGAGTCTAGGGGGGAACCATAAACCTGCCTCTCCAACTCTCCCTGACCTGAGTGTGTTAACTCCTGAGAGTCTAGGGGGAACCATAAACCTGCCTCTCCAACTCTCCCTGACCTGAGTGTGTTAACTCCTGAGAGTCTAGGGGGGAACCATAAACCTGCCTCTCCAACTCTCCGTGACCTGAGTGTGTTAACTCCTGAGAGTCTAGGGGGGGAACCATAAACCTGCCTCTCCAACTCTCCCTGACCTGAGTGTGTTAACTCCTGAGCTACTTTATTCCCCTCTGGCTGGGGGTGGAGTCAGTGAGTCACAAACCAGTAAAATAGGTCGCTCTCTTTCAAGCTCTGAGATTTAAAGATGTTCCTATGAAGGTTCTAACGATTAATTTAGCCTTCAGATGCTTTTGGGAAACCAGGCCCTGCATAAGAACATCTGCTAAATGACAAAAGTGTCAAATGTAAATGTTTTACAAACAGATCACATATACATTTCTTGAATATTTAAAAAAATATATATATATATATATTGATGTCACAAATGTATCATTTGTACATATCTTTATTAAAAATGTAGTAATTTGTTATATTTGACTGTATAAAACCTAGCAGTACTACTGATTTCTCTGAGAGTGAGGCAGATATATATTATTACTGTGTAAAACCTAGCAGTACTACTGATTTCTCTGAGAGTGAGACAGATATATATTATTACTGTATAAAACCTAGCAGTACTACTGATTTCTCTGAGAGTGAGACAGATATTATTACTGTGTAAAACCTAGCAGTACTACTGATTTCTCTGAGAGTGAGGCAGATATATATTATTACTGTGTAAAACCTAGCAGTACTACTGATTTCTCTGAGAGTGAGGCAGATATATATTATTACTGTGTAAAGCCTAGCAGTACTACTGATTTCTCTGAGAGTGAGGCAGATATATATTATTACTGTATAAAACCTAGCAGTACTACTGATTTCTCTGAGAGTGAGGCAGATATATAGCATTTAGCAAAAAAACATTATTTGTCTCTCTGAAATGAAACCATCAAGTGATAGATTTTAAACAATTACGTGTCTGTCACTGAACAACCCCATGCCATGATTAGATAGTGAAAAAACACAACAATCTCTTTCATAATTTCTTTAAACAATAAAGGCACATTTATGAACATTTCTATAAAGTGATATGTTGTGTTTTGGAATGAAACTCTTCTTATGTTTCCCATCTGAGTTCAGAGTAGATGAGATATGTAATGTTTGTCTCTGTTGTGTTGAAGCCCAATCAAGCAGGAGAGACCAGCCTCCCCTGTACCCAGCTGTGTGTCCATGAAGAGTGACCAGTCTATGGGTCATCCTATACTGTTTAGAGAGGGAGACTTTTCTACTGAACAAAGGTAAGAAGAACTCATTGGTCATGGTCAGTGATTTAAACAACACTGTCTCTAGTAATTTCTCCTCTCCCATTTTCCCATTTCTTTTTGTTGTTTTCATAATCCATAGGCTAATCCTTTTGTCCATTTACATAGTCCTAAAATAATGTTAAACAAACACAACATTCCCTTCGTGTGTGTGTGTGTGTGTGTGTGTGTGTACTCCCTGGATGATGAGATGTAATCTCATGTTTTCTCCACAGAAACCAACAGGAGAGATCAGAGTCAGAGATTCTCAGTGGTCAGTCTTCCCAGAGTCATCAAACAGACCTGGCCTCCATATTCAGTGTATGTGGTCCTGTTATGTACATTTGTTTTTGTTTACCTCAAGTAAAGTTTATCTGTCAATTATTCATTAATGTGTTAATGAGAAAGCATTTCTTCTCTTGCTTAACTTATTTACTTGATTTATTTTAGTTGCTTGAAGAGAAAATTATGACATTTGTGAAGAACGAGCTGAAGATGTTCAAGAGGATTCTTAGTCCAGAACTCCCAGAAGGCTTTGAGAGTCAGAAGCAGGATAAGGAAGTGGTGGATGCTGAAGATGAGAAGCAGGAGAGAAGTGCCAGAGAGGGGGCTCTGAAGATCACACTGCACGTCCTGAGGAAAATGAACCAGAAGGAGCTTGCTGACACACTGGAGAACTGTAAGAGCTGTCTGCCTCATGTTGAATGCTGTTTTATAACATTTAAAAGCTGTAGCTAAAGTACAGCTAAAGTAGCTGTGTAACTCAATGATATTGTAGCAGCCTTAACACAACACCTAGTGACCTCATCAAGTAGCAGCAGGGATGTGTGTGATACATTTAGACAGAGAGACAACATTAATGATACTGTCTGCAATACGAATAATATTAACATAATCAGTCACTCCAGTGTGTAATGCATTATGAAAATAGATACACATTTATACAGGCAGTTAAGAATAAGAAAAAATTATTCTAATGTACACCTTTATAACAGTCCTACAATACTGTAGGCATTAAAACAGACGTAATATTAATATCTTCTGTGTTATTTCTTCATTCAGATGAGCTTGCTGTGACTTGCCAACGTGAACTCAAATCTAATCTGAAGAAGAAGTTTCAATGTGTATTTGAGGGGATCGCTAAACAAGGAAACCCAACACTTCTCAATAAGATCTACACAGAGCTCTACATCACAGAGGGTGGAACAGGAGAGGTCAATAATGAACATGAGATGAGACAGATTGAGACAACAACCAGGAAACAAGCAAGACCAGAGACTGCAATCAAATGTAACGACATCTTCAAACCCTTAACTAGACAAGACAAACTTATAAGAACTGTGCTGACAAAGGGAGTCGCTGGCATTGGAAAAACAGTCTCTGTGCAGAAGTTCATTCTGGACTGGGCTGAAGGAAAAGCAAATCAGGATGTCCAATTTGTATTTTCAATCCCTTTCCGGGAGCTGAATTTGATGAAAGAGGACAAACACACTTTCATTGAACTTCTTAATCACTTCTCAATGGAAACCAAACAATCAAGAATCTCCAACTACAACAAGTACAAAGTTCTGTTCATATTTGATGGTCTGGATGAGTGTCGACTGCCCCTAGACTTCCAGAAGAACAAGATCTGTTGGGACGTCACAGAGTCAACCTCAGTGGATGTTCTGCTGACAAATCTCATCAAGGGAAATCTGCTTCCCTCTGCTCTCCTCTGGATAACTACCCGACCTGCAGCAGCCAATAAGATCCCTTCAGAGTGTGTTGACCAGGTGACAGAGGTACGAGGGTTCAATGACCCACAGAAGGAGGAGTACTTCAGGAAGAGATTCAATGATAAGGACCTGGCCAGCAGAATCATCTCACACATAAAGAAATCAAGGAGCCTCCACATCATGTGCCACATTCCAGTCTTCTGTTGGATTTCTGCAACAGTCCTTGAACCCATGCTGAAACATAAGAGAGAAAAGATGCCCAAGACTCAGACTGAGATGTACATACACCTTGTGGTGTTTCATACCAAACAGAAGAATGAAAAGTATCTTGGGAAAGAAGAGACATGTCCACACTGGAATAAAGAGAGCATTCTGTCACTGGGAAAACTGGCTTTTCAACAGCTTGTGAAGGGCAATCTGATTTTCTATGAAGAAGACCTGAAAGAGGCTGGCATTGATGTCAATGAAGCCTCAGTGTACTCAGGTTTGTGCACACAGCTCTTTAAAGAGGAATGTGGGCTGTACCAAGACAAGGTGTACTGCTTTGTGCATCTGAGCATTCAGGAGTTTCTGGCTGCTGTATATGTGTTCCTCTCATTCATCAACAACAATGACAATCTAATGGGGAACTTTTTTGCGCTGTTCAGAGATAAGCCTGAAGTTACTGAAGTTACTTTCTACAAGAGTGCTGTGGATAAAGCCTTACAAAGTGAGACAGGAAACCTGGACCTGTTCCTTCGCTTCCTTCTGGGCCTCTCACTGGAGTCCAATCAGAAGCACTTACGAGGTCTACTGACAATGACAAGAAGCAGCTCACAGAGCCATGAAGAAACAGTCAAGTACATCAAGGAGAAGATCAGGGAGAATCCCTCTCCAGAGAGGAGCATCAATCTGTTCCACTGTCTGAATGAACTGAATGACCATTCTCTAGTGGAGGAGATCCAAAGCTACCTGAGATCAGGAAGTCTCTCAAAAGCCAAACTGTCACCTGCACAGTGGTCAGCTCTGGTCTTTGTGTTGCTGACTTCAGAAAAGGAGCTGGATGTGTTTGACCTGAAGAAATACTCCAGATTAGAGAAAGGTCTTCTGAGGCTGCTGCCAGTGGTCAAATCCTCCAGAGCTGTTCTGTGAGTAAATACAATTACATATAAGAACTAATCATCCGGAAGAAGTATTCAGTTTAGAGAAAAACATGTATTATAATATTATATTGAATAACATATTTAATCAGTGTGTTGGTATTCACATTAGAATAACAATATGACCAAACAATTCTATGAGATTGAAGATTAATCTATATGTTGTTTGGGAGAATAAACCAAATGCATCTGCCATTGTCCTTCTACACGACTGGTCTTAAATTAACATTGTGTTTGTGAAATCATGATGCTCTCTCTGTCAGGCTGTCAGGCTGTGGAGTCACAGAGAAAGGCTGTGCTTCTCTGGTCTCAGCTCTGAAGTCAAACCCCTCACACCTGAGAGAGCTGGATCTGAGTAACAATGACGTGAAGGATTCAGGAGTGAAGCTGCTCTCTGCTGGACTGGGGAATCCCCACTGTAAACTGGAGACTCTGAGGTCAGTGTTCCTGTTGTTGGTCAACAAGTGATAACTGTTCACCAGATCCACAGTCTTCACTGTCCACACCATGTCTTTGGACAGTGAAGCTTTCAGTTTTCAAGTTGATTCTATACTCCAGCAATTTAGATCTGAGATAAAACATTTTATATTAGGTGACAGTACAGAATGTCACCTTTTATTTGAGGTTAATGGTGAGAGGTTAGTATGTTTTGTTGTAGCCTCTGTAACTCTCTCACTCATTAGTATTAATGATCCATTCATGATTTTTCTTAATCTTAGCAGTCACAAGCTTGATGAAGTCTTTGTCGGCAAGGAATTTGGGACCAAATACTGAACTTTTGACTACTTTAATACACTATAAGTGAATTGGTCAGAATACTGGAGGGACTTGATAGATAGAGTGCTTTTATTTTTCTAAATGGTGAAACAGATATGTATAAAATACCCCAAAATAAAAGGTGACTTTATATACTGTCACCTCATATAAAACATCCACATTGCTGGAGTATAGAGCCACATTTTAAATGTTAGCTTCACTGTCAAAATAGATATGGTGTGGACTGTATACTCAATACAATCTAAATCTTATACCTCACTGTCTGTCTTTTGACTGATACTGCTTTTTAAACTGGTCTGGTCAGTCAACTCAAATATTTGTGCTTCATATTTTTCTCTCTACAAGCAGTACTTTGATAATTTGGCATTTCTAATAATGATACATTAATTTATGAATAGATATGGAAGGCTTCAGGACACTGATATATCTGAGTATGTTTAAAAAATATACTGCCACTATTTTCACCACCAAAGAATAGCAGTGTGATTTTAATATGATTTGACCCTTTGCAGGCTGTCAGGCTGTCTAGTCACAGAGGAAGGCTGTGCTTCTCTGGCCTCAGCTCTGAGGTCAAACCCCTCACACCTGAGAGAGCTGGACCTGAGCTACAATCACCCAGGAGACTCAGGAGTCAGACTGCTCTCTGCTGGACTGGAGGATCCACACTGCAGACTGGAGAAACTCAAGTATGTAGAGGGTTTATGCAGGGGCGAAAATCTGATATCAACTTTGGAGGGGACAATTACATGAAATTTTCTCAAGAGCAATTCCTGAGGGGGACACCAAAAGTAGGGCTGTAACACATAGCCTACATTGTAATATGGCAAATGTATATTGAGGAACCAAAGAGATAAGGTGTTTGCCGTACTCCTAACTACCGGTACCCAAAACTACACAACTAATCACAACAGCAATACCATTGCCTTTAACAAATCTTAGTTCAGTCACCAGTTTAAGTTGAGAGTGGGGGTATCCATGGCATTTTCCAATTATGTTCCTATTTTACAAGTAAAAAAAATTGAGAACCTTTCATAATGTTGGCAAACAAAGACTCAACAAACTTACCTGAGACTCCCTGTCTCTGCCAGTCTGTCCCTGCATATCTGTCCCCAACTCTGCTGTCTGTGTGCCATCTGTTGCCTGCTCTGCCTAATGACATCATTGTGAAACATTTCCATTATAATTTCATTTCTTTCTTGTGAACATTTTATCAACTAGTCTTTGAGATATTAGGCTAGTAGGGTTCTTACTTTTGGTGTACTGAAAAATACTCTGATGTCGGTCTTTTATTTTTCTGCCATTTTTCTATCTGGCTGTCTGGCTACACACACATACAGTGTGTAGGTTATTTACAGTAGGAGATAGGCTTCTATCATCTTATCTTTTATCATTCTATTTGGGCTTCGATCTAAAAGGTAGCTAGCAAATGTGAAACGGATTAAAATGACAAGAGTTGACAGCTGTATGAGTTCACCATTTACACAACATATGCTGCAACCTTTTGTAATTTTAACCTGTTTGGGCTAGGGGGCAGTATTGAGAATTTTGGAAAAAATATGTGCCCATTTTTAACTGCCTCCTACACCAACTCAGAAGCTAGAATATGCATATTATTGTTCAGGTTTGGATAGAAAACACCCTAACGTTTCTAAAACTGTTTGAATGGTGTCTGTGAGTATAACAGAACTCCTATGGCAGGCAAAAACCTGACAAGGTTTCATGCAGGAAGTGGCCTGTCTGACAAGGAGTCGTGCGTCTTGCATCTGTTTATTGAAGAGTAAGGATCTTAGCTGTAACGTGACAATTCCCAGGGCTCCAATAGGCTCTCAGAACCCGGGAAAAACCTGAACGATGACGAGGCAGCCTCTGGCTGAAACAGATTATCGCCTTATCCAAGTGGCCGATCAGAGGACCATTGAATGAGGCACGTGCACGATTCGCCCCCGTGGAGAAATTTCATTCGGCTGTTTAGCTTATTGCAGATTCCCGGTCGGAATATTATCGCTTTTCTACGAGATAAATGGCATAAAAATTGGTTTTAAACAGCGGTTGACATGCTTCGAAGTACGGTAATGGAATATTTAGACATTTTTTGTCACGCCATGCGCCATGCGCACGACCGTTATTTACCATTCGTATAGTGTCTAGAACGCACGAACAAAACAGAGGATATTTGGATATAACGATGGATTATTTGGGACCAAACCTACATTTGTTATTGAAGTAGAAGTCCTGGGAGTGCATTCTGACGAAGAACAGGAAAGGTAAGAACATTTTTCTTATAGGAAATAGGATTTTGGTGAAGGCTAATCTTGCCGGGTGTCTAAATTGCTAGCCGTGATGGCTGGGCTATGTACTTAGAATATTGCAAAATGTGCTTCATCCGAAAAGCTATTTTAAAATCGGACATATCGAGTGCATAGAGGAGTAATGTATCTATAATTCTTAAAATAATTGTTATGCTTTTTGTGAACGTTTATCATGAGTAATTTAGCAAACTGTTAGTAAATTCCCCGGAAGTTTGCGGGGGTTATGCTTTTTCTGAACGTCACATGCTAATGTAAAAAGCTGTTTTTTGATATAAATATGAACTTGATTGAACAGACATGCATGTATTGTATAACATAATGTCCTAGGTGTGTCATCTGATGAAGATCATAAAAGGTTAGTGCTGCATTTAGCTGTGGTTTGGGTTTTTGTGACATTATATGCTAGCTTGAAAAATGGGTGTCTGATTATTTCTGGCTGGGCACTCTCCTGACATAATCTAATGTTTTGCTTTCGTTGTAAAGCCTTTTTGAAATCGGACAGTGTGGTTAGATTAAGGAGAGTCTTGTCTTTAAATAGCTGTAAAGTAGTCATATGTTTGAGAAATTGAAGTAATAGTATTTCAAACGATTCAAAAATCGCGCCACTGAATTCAGGTGGCTGTTACGTAGGTGGGACGAATTCTTCCCGCCTTGCCCATAGAGGTTAATAGTTTGTTTCATATTTGCTGGCTTCCAACAATAGCTGAATTTACAAAGCTAGCGAGCACCAATTCCGTTTCAGTGGTGTTTGCTATAATCTTCGCTACCCAGGTTAAATAAAGGTGAAATAAAGAAATAAATAAAAGTTCCCTTGCGACAATTTAGCTGTTGCAACGAGACCATTAAATATATTTAAGACAATGGTAGTTCTGTTCAGTTTGGACTTCATTGGCGCGATTGACTGGATTAACCTCACATCAGTTACGTTCATTGAGTGCCTTTCAGACAGTAGATACCACCCCTCTGTTACCTTGCCAACTAAGGAACTGGCAGTGGATCAAACCATTGTGAGGCAAAGGGTGGGGGGGGTCGCAATCTTTTGAAAACGCGCTATGCAGTGTCTATAATCAGCACAATTGCTTTCATTGCGTATTATTAATATTATTTAACCTGTTAGGGCTAGGGGGCAGTATTTGCACGGCTGGATAAAAAAATGTACCCGATTTAATCTGGTTACTAATCCTACCCAGTAACTAGAATATGCATATACTTATTATATATGGATAGAAAACACCCTAAAGTTTCTAAAACTGTTTGAATGGTGTCTGTGAGTATAACAGAACTCATTTGGCAGGCAAAACCCTGAGACATTTTCTGACAGGAAGTGGATACCTGATGTGTTGTATTACCTTTAAACCTATGCCATTGAAAAACACAGGGGCTGAGGAATATTTTGGCACTTCCTATTGCTTCCACTAGATGTAACCAGCCTTTACAAAGTGTTTTGAGTCTTCTGGAGGGAGATCTGACCGAACAAGAGCCATGGAACGATGATGGCCCATTAGACACCTGGCGCGCGAGTTCATGTTGGGTACTCTCGTTCCAATACGTTATAACCTGTTTAGGATAGGGGGCAGTATTGACACGGCTGGATAAAAAACATACCCAATTTAATCTGGTTACCACTCCTACCCAGTAACTAGAATATGCATATACTTATTACATATGGATAGAAAACACCCTACATTTTCTAAAACTGTTTGAATGGTGTCTGTGAGTATAACAGAACTCAAATGGCAGGTCAAAACCTGAGAGATTCCTTTACAGGAAGTGGCCTGTCAATGTTTTCTAATTTTAATTATTTAATTTGTGGTGCTGACTTGACTGCCGGTTATTGGAGGGAAACGATTTCCTCAACATCAATGCCATAGGAAAACGCTGTTTTTGGATATAAATATGAACTTGATAGAACTAAAAATGCATGCATTGTCTAACATAATGTCCTAGGAGTGTCATCTGATGGAGATTGTAAAAGGTTAGTGCATCATTTTAGCTGGTTTTATGCTTTTGGTGACCCTGTCTTTGAATTGACAAAACATTACACACAACTCTTGTAAATGTACTGTCCTAACATACTCTAAATGTATGCTTTCGCCGTAAAACCTTTTTGAAATCGTAAAACGTGGTTAGATTAAGGAGATGTTTATCTTTCAAAGGGTGTAAAATAGTTGTGTGTTTGAAAAATTTGAATTTTGACATTTATTTGGATTCAAATTTGCCGCTCTTGAAATGCACCTGCTGTTGATCTAAGCCCGCCGGACTTCACTTCATGAACGAGGGGAAAAAATATATTTACGTTCGTTCAAACATGTCAAACGTTGTATAGCATAAATCATTAGGGCCTTTTTTAACCAGAACATGAATAATATTCAAGGTGGACGAATGCATTCTCTTTTATCCTCTCTAGGCTAGGCGGGACGAATTCGTCCCACCTACGTAACAGCCACTGTGGCGCGATTTTCAAAACCTTAAAAATCCTATTACTTCAATTTCTCAAACATATGACTATTTTACAGCTATTTAAAGACAAGACTCTCGTTAATCTAACCACACTGTCCGATTTCAAA
The DNA here is from genome assembly GCF_965601325.2 of Salmo salar. Lineage (NCBI taxonomy): Eukaryota > Metazoa > Chordata > Actinopteri > Salmoniformes > Salmonidae > Salmo > Salmo salar. The sequence goes on from NC_138293.1 coordinate 102,366,059, forward strand.
AAGGCTTTACAACGAAAGCAAAACATTAGTTTATGTCAGCAGAGTACCAAGCCAGAAATAATCAGACACCCATTTTTCAAGCCAGCATATAATGTCACCAAAACCCAGAAGACAGCTAAATGCAGCACTCACCTTTGATGATCTTCATCAGATGACAACCCTAGGACATTATGTTATACAATACATGCATGTTTTGTTCAATCAAGTTCATATTTATATCAAAAACCAGCTTTTTACATTAGCATGTGACGTTCAGAACTAGCATACCCCCCGCAAACTTCCGGGGAATTCGCTAACATTTTACTAAATTACTCACGATAAACGTTCACAAAAAGCATAACAATTATTTTAAGAATTATAGATACAGACCTCCTCTATGCACTCGATATGTCCGATTTTAAAATAGCTTTTTGGTGAAAGCACATTTTGCAATATTCTAAGTACATAGCCCAGGCATCACGGGCTCGCTATTTAGACACCCGGCAAGTTTAGCACTCACCATAATCATATTTACTATTATGAAAGTTTGATTACCTTTTGTTGTCTTCGTCAGAATGCACACCCAGGACTGCTACTTCAATAACAAATGTTGGTTTGGTCCAAAATAATCCATCGTTATATCCGAATAGCGGCGTTTTGTTCGTGCGTTCCAGACACTATCCGAAATAGTAAAGAAGTGTCGCGCGCATGGCACAATTCGTGACAATAAAATTCTAAATATTCCATTACCGTACTTCGAAGCATGTCAACCGCTGTTTAAAATCAATTTTTACGCCATTTTTCTCGTAGAAAAGCGATAATATTCCGACAGGGAATCTCCTTTTCGGCAAACAGAGGAAAAAATCCCAAAGGCGGGGGCGGTCGGGTCACGCGCATAAACCCAGTGTCCCTTGATCGGCCACTTGAGAAAGGCGATAATGTGTTTCAGCCTGGGGCTGGAATGACGACATTCTGTTTTTTCCCGGGCTCTGAGCGCCTATGGACGACGTGGGAAGTGTCACGTTAGAGCAGAGATCCTTAGTAAATGATAGAGATGGAAAAGAAGTTCAAGAAATGGTCAGACAGGCCACTTCCTGTAAAGGAATCTCTCAGGTTTTGACCTGCCATTTGAGTTCTGTTATACTCACAGACACCATTCAAACAGTTTTAGAAAATGTAGGGTGTTTTCTATCCATATGTAATAAGTATATGCATATTCTAGTTACTGGGTAGGAGTGGTAACCAGATTAAATCGGGTATGTTTTTTATCCAGCCGTGTCAATACTGCCCCCTAGCCCTAACAGGTTTTAAATGACATAGTTATGTTTCAGTGATATATTGGGGGGGACAAATCATATTTTTCCCGGGATTTCCACCCTTGGGTTTATGTCAATGTTCATATCAGACATGTTTGACTTATCAGGCTAGTTAAGACAAACTTTGACAAAGTTATATGCTGGCTGTGTGTGTGTGTGTGAGTGAGTGTGGGAGTGTGTGTGTGTGTGTGTGTGTGTGTGTGTGTGTGTGTGTGTGTGAGTTCAGGTGTATCCCTCAATGACTGTCTGTTCTTCTGCTTACCGCTACAGTGTGGAACATGGTGGAGAGAACACAATGAAACCTGGACTTAGAAAATGTGAGTGTTGACTGCTGTGAAGAATATGACTAAGAATAAGTCTTAATTCAAGTTAAGTCAAAGTCAAAGACCACCATCATTACTTACTTGGTCATATTAAATATCAGCTGTAGTTCTACAGAAGCAGAAATCAGGGACACCAAAGTTTAGAAAGAGTTGCTTTGACATTGTGTGTGTGTGTGTGTGTGTGTGTGTGTGTGTTCAGGGTGTGTGTTTCATTAATGGGAATAACACGATTATTCAACAAGTCTCAAATTACCTTCATTTCTCCTTGGAAACAGATTTATTAAAAGAGAGTTAACATTCTAATGTGAATGATGATGATTTCTAATATTGTGTCCGGTTTCATCCATCAGATGTCTGTGATCTCACACTGGACCTAAACACAGTAAACAGACGCCTCTCTCTGTCTGAGGAGAACAGAAAGGTGACATGTAGGAGAGAGGAGCAGCCGTATCCTGAACACCCAGAGAGATTTGAGGGCTGGAGACAGGTGCTGTGTAGAGAGGGTCTGACTGGGCGCTGTTACTGGGAGGTAGAGAGGAGTGGGGGATGGGCTGATATTGGAGTGACATATAAATTAATCAACAGGAGAGGTGAGGGTAATGACTGTGTTATTGGATCCAATGACAAGTCCTGGAGTCTGTTCTGCTCTGATAACCATTACACTGCCAGGCACAATAATAATCCCACTACCATAGACGTCCGCCCCTCCAGCTCCCACAGAGTAGGAGTGTATCTGGACTGGCCAGCCGGCACTCTGTCCTTCTATAGAGCCTCCTCTGACACACTGACCCACCTGTACACATTCTACACCACATTCACTGAGCCCCTCTATCCAGGGTTTAGGGTTGATGACACCTCTTCAGTGTCCCTGTGATGTTTCACTCTAATCATGTGTTTTATGTTTGATCACAATATGACATTTAAATACATGGAGTAACACACCAGTTATGCCAGTTTATTCCTGTAAATAATAACCATGGTAACTCTGTCTGTTTCTTTCTGTGATCCTGCGCCCTGTGAGAACACCCACACACTGGACACACACACACACACTGGACACACACACACACACACACACACATACACTGGACACACACACACACACACACTGGACACACACACACACACACACTGGACACGTGTGGCGTAGCATCTCAGTGCAACAGGCATCACTACAGTCCCTGGTTCGAATCCAGGCTGAATCACATTCTGTATGGCCGTGATTGGGAGTCCCATAGGGCGGCACACAATTGGCCCAGCATCATCCGGGTTTGGCCGGGGTAGGCCATCATTGTAAATAATAATTTGTTCTTAACTGACTTGCCTAGTTAAATAAAGGTTAAAAAACACACACACACACACAGGACACACACACACAGGACACACACACACTGGACACACACACACTGGACACACACACACTGGACACACACACACCGGACATATTACACACACTGGTCACACACATACACACCCACACTGGATGCACACACACACTGGATACACACACACACTGGATACACACACACACTCACACACTGGACACACACTGGATACAAACACACACACTGGATAATCCATCCACCTGACAGGTGTGATATTTCAACAAGCTGATTAACCAGCATGATCATTACACAGGTGCACCTTCTGCTAGGGACAATAAAAATTCACTCTAAAATGTGCAGTGTTGTCACACAACACATTGCCACAGATGTCAACGTTGTGAACAGACTGCCCCATGGTGGTGGTGCGGTTATGGTATGGGCAGGAATAAGCTACGGACAATGAACACAAGCGCATTTTATCAATGACAATTTAAATGCACAGAGATACCGAGATGAGATCCCATTGTCGTGCCATTCATCCATCACCTCATGTTTCATCACGATAATGCACGGCCCGATGTCACAAAAAAACTGCTCTTCCATGTCCTGACTATTCACCAGACATGTCACCCTTTGAGCATGTTTGGGATGCTCTGGATAGACGTGTACGACAGCGTGTTCCAATTCCCGCCAATATCCAGCAACTTTGCACAGCCATTGAAGAGGAGTCGGACAACATTCTACAGGCCACAATCAACAGCCTGATCAACTTTATGCAAAGGAGATGTGTCGCGATGCATGGGGCAAATGGTGGTCACACCAGATACTGACTGGTTTTCTGATCCACACTCCTACTGTTTTATTAAGGTATCTGATAAACAGATTCATATCTCTATTCCCAGTCATGTGAAATCCATAGATTAGGGCCTAATGAAAGTATTTCAAATGACTGATGTCCTTATATGAACTGTAACTCAGTAAAATCTTTGAAATTGTTGCATGTTGGGTTTATTGTTTTGTTCAGTATAATAAAAATATCAGTTGTAAATGTTTTATGTTTGATATGATGTTAGTAACACTAAGTCCCACTACTGGCTTGCTTCTGAAGCTAAGCAGGGTTGGTCCTGGTCAGTCCCTGGAGAGGAGACCAGATGCTGCTGGAAGTGGTGTTGGAGGGCCAGTAGGAGGCACTCTTTCCTCTGGTCTAAAAAAGATCCCAATGCCCCAGGGCAGTGATTGGGGACACTGCCTTGTGTAGGGTGCCGTCTTTCGGATGGGACGTTAAACGGGTGTCCTGACTCTGAGGTCATTGAAGATCCCATTGCACTTATCGTAAGAGTAGGGGTGTTAACCCCGGTGTCCTGGCTAAATTCCCAATCTGGCCCTCATACCATCATGGCCACCTAATCATCCCCAGCTTACAATTGGCTCATTCATCCCCCTCCTCTCCCCTGAAACTATTCCCCAGGTCGTTGCTGTAAATGAGAATGTGTTCTCAGTCAACTTACCTGGTAAAATAAAGGTAAAATAAAAAAACAAAAAATAAAAGTCATTCCATCCTTTCACTAAATGGTAGTAACACTAAGTCATTCCATCCTTTCACTAAATGGTAGTAACACTAAGTCATTCCATCCTTTCACTAAATGGTAGTAACACTAAGTCATTCCATCCTTTCACTAAATGGTAGTAACACTAAGTCATTCCATCCTTTCACTAAATGGTAGTAACACTAAGTCATTCCATCCTTTCACTAAATGGTAGTAACACTAAGTCATTCCATCCTTTCACTAAAGCTCTAAAGTAACTTTTTATTGACAGATGCCTCATTTAAATGTTGTGGATGTTGATGAAAGGAAATCCCATATAGCCTACTGGACAGGACTTTGTTATGGCATCTTCTGTTTGGGAGTCTCAGGTCAGGTCTGAGCCATGATCAGAATGTGTCTCTGTCTATTTCCAGCCCTGCCATTTCTACCTGTCCTGATCTAGTGTTTGACCCCTGACCTCCTCACACCGTCTCACTGTCCATGTCTGCTTTTAGCCCCCACCTCTACTTCACTGTGTTATAATGGACCTTATGGTTGTTATGTCACCTCTGTAACCAGCTATCAACCATACTGACCTTTCTGACACTATCCCATGGCCCTAGAACTGAACATTTAAAGTACTCTGAGTTTTGCTTACTGTCCATTTACTTATGTATTTTGTATTTGCTGTGTATTGGAATTGTGCCTCAGAGCATCATGGGCGTTTGTATGTGTTGAGATGATCACGTTCCAGATAAATGATTGAACTGATTCCTGTCTCCTGTCTCATCATTATTGAATTATTAGCTAAGAGAGAGAGTTGGATGGCAGAAAAAGCCTTGAGACGGATGTCGGAGCGGGAAAACAACGTGATTTAAAAGTTAGGAATATACAGTGATTAAAGGAAAGGACATTTATTCAGCTGTGAAGATGAACTTTGGAATTTAAAACTGCTAAATGAAGATCATGTGACTGAGGAAAATATTGCTGTGGTTGAGGACAATACTGAAGTGACTGACAATCAGGATCCTATTGAGAAATGAAAAATGACTGGAATTGTTGGAAACATTGGACAGTTTGATGAAAGTATTGAGCAGTGGACTTCATACACAGAACGGTTTCAATATTTTGTTCTTGTAAATTACATTGATGATGACAACACTGTGCTTACAGTTTTTAGTGTAATGGGGCCAAAGACATGTAATTTACTAGTCAGCCTGCTACAGCCAGACAGAACAGGTAATAAGACGTATGGGGATATTGTGGAGATACTTAAAGGACATTTTTCACCAGAACCACTAGTTAATGCTGAAAGGTTCAGGTTCCACAGGAGATATCAGGAAGAGGGAGAATCAGTACCAATGTTTGCTGCTGCATTAAAGAAACTATCAGAACACTGTGAGTTGAATGGTGTTGTAAATGACATCATTAGAGACAGACTAGTATGTGGGCTACGGAGTGAAGCTACACTAAAGAGACTGGTGACTGAAAGTCATCTGACCTTGGTGAAGGACATTGAAATCAGTGTGTCCATGGAACTAGCTGCTAAAGAGGCTCACCAGTTGAGTTCATCAGGAACTTAGTGGATTCATCTAACAATCCTAATCACCAGCTGATACATTGTAATCTCATACACAGGGTTCACCTTCCACCTAGAAAACATCATGTAATGAAAATCAGAACCTCTCCTCTGTGTGATCTATGTAATGAAGACCTTCCACCTAGAAAACATCATGTAATGAAAATCAGAACCTCTCCTTTGTGTGATCTATGTAATGAAGACCTTCACACCTAGAAAACATCATGTAATGAAAATCAGAACCTCTCCTCTGTGTGGTCTATGTAATGAAGACCTTCCACCTAGAACACATCATGTAATGAAAATCAGAACCTCTCCTCTGTGTGATGTATGTAATCAAGGTGCCTTGGGCTCCTTTAATCAGATGTACTGGGAGTGACCAGGGGACATGTTTTGGAAAGAGGGTCCCTCTGTCTTATCTGCTGTAGTGGATATCATCATACCTTGTTCACCCAAACTGTTATCACTTAATGATCATTCACCACTATCATTACAGAAAATACCTTTAATGTTGTCAGGTTTGACAGCAGCTAAACAGATGTTGGAACTAAGATGGCTACCACCACACCTCATTGGATCAGCACTTTATACATATCATTTATCATTAACTATCCACTGTTAGGATCCATGGGGCCAAACAACAATTGACATTCAGGTTATCTCCAGCTGAAAGCATAAAAGTGTGTTTTTTACCTAACAGATCCAAATGTGGCCTGATTTGATTAACTTGATTTAGTATTTAATTTCATGGAGATCAGGGTGGGGTGGGGTGGTCCCAGGAGGGGATGGAGGGTGGGTTGGGGTGGTCCCAGGAGGGGAAGGAGGATGGGTTGGGGTGGTCCCAGGAGGGGTTGGAGGGTAGGTTGGGGTGGTCACAGGAGGGGTTGGAGGGTGGGTTGGGGTGGTCCCAGGAGGGGTTGGAGGGTGGGTTGGGGTGGTCCCAGGAGGGGTTGGAGGGTGGGTTGGGGTGGTCCCAGGAGGGGTTGGAGGGGGGGTTGGGGTGGTCCCAGGAGGGGTTGGAGGGTGGGTTGGGGTGGTCCCAGGATGGGTTGGAGGGTGGGTTGGGGTGGTCCCAGAAGGGGATCGAGGGTGGGTTGGGGTGGTCTCAGGAGGGGTTGGAGGGTGGGTTGGGGTGGTCCCAGGAGGGGTTGGAGGGGTAGGAGGGTGGGTTGGGGTGGTCCCAAAAGGGGTTGGAGGGATAGGTGGGTGGGTTGGGGTGGTACCAGGAGGGGTTGGAGGGTGGGTTGGGGTGGTCCCAGGAAAGGTTGGAGGGTGGGTTGGGGTGGTTCCAGGAGGGGTTGGAGGGTGGGTTGGGGGGGTTCCAGGAGGGGTTGGAGGGTGGGTTGGGGTGGTCCCAGGAGGGGTTGATGCTGCTCAGGTGAGTGATTGTATATGTGGTTAATTAAAATTGTATTTCCCTTCAATAACTGGTTTACATAATATACATATATAAATATATATTTTACCAGTATTGTGTCTCTAGCTGTATAACCATTCCTGCTGTTATTTGTTCTGATATATAATTTAACAGTATTGTGTCTCTAGCTGTATAACCATTCCTGCTGCTATTTGTTCTGATATATATTTTAACAGTATTGTGTCTCTAGCTGTATAACCATTCCTGCAGCTATTTGTTCTGATATGTATTTTAACAGTAAAGAGATCTACCTTCCTAGAGAAGGCTAAGCTAGCAGATGTTGTTGACACTGTACATCACCTCGGCATGAGAAGGCAGGGTGACTCCAAGCCCAGAGGAGTTATTCTCCAGTTCACATCACGGATCAACAGGGATGCCACTTTGAAAGAAGCAAAGAGCTCTACCTTCCTACGTGACAACAACCTCGGTTTGCTGAAGATCTCTCGAAAGCAGAATAGAGAAAGGAGAGAGAAACTGTGGCCAGATGTGGAAAAAATTATCTAACTTTTTGCTATTTTTACCTGCAGTAAAGTGTTTCTTGGGCTGGCAGTTATCTTTGAGTGAGAGTAGTGTCAGCATAATAATATTTTAAATCTATATGGTGTCCAGCTCTGGTTTCTTCTCAGTTTTACTGGAGGTTGTAATTCTTGTTTATCTCATAGTACTTCCTGTTGTCACGGCTGTCGTGGAAGATAGAAGGGGACCAAGGCGCAGCGGGTTGAGTGCTAATAATAGTATTTAATAATAATTAGTGAACACGAAAAACACAAGAAAACAAAGAACGACAGGAACAGTTTAGCAGGCTAACATAAAGCAGTGCTAAAACAACTACCCACAAAATACCAAACCAAACACATACCTATATATAGGACTCTCAATCAGAGGCAACTAGAAAACACCTGCCTCCAATTGAGAGTCCAACCCACAATTAACTAAACATAGAAGTACAACTAACTAGACTAAACATAGAAATACATAAACATAGAATATACCCAACAACCTGGACACAAAAATCAAACACCCCATCACAATAAACACACACCCCGAACCACTTCAATAAATACCCTCTGTCACTTCCTGACCAAACTACAATAACAAATACTCCCTCTACTGGTCAGGACGTGACACTTGTTCTATATTCCACTTTGTCGTTGTCTATAGTTTCACTCAATGCCGGGGGGTTAAGAAATCATGTAAAGCGCAATGCCTTATTTTTATATTGCCAAACAGCTTAAAACAGATTTACGTCAACTTCTGCAGATCTCAGTGGGGAAATGATTTATGTCTCATGGTTCTGAACTCTCTGCTGGAGTCACCACTCTAATGAATCATTTCAATGGTTTCTGTCTCTCTCATGGTTCTGAACTCTCTGCTGTTGTTACCACTCTAATGAATCATTTCAATGGTTTCTGTCTCTCTCATGGTTCTGAACTCTCTGCTGGAGTCACCACTCTAATGAATCATTTCAATGGTTTCTGTCTCTCTCATGGTTCTGAACTCTCTGCTGTTGTTACCACTCTAATGAATCATTTCAATGGAAGTATTTTGCACTCAGACTGGGACCCCATTGGTCACTTTCTGTGTCTTGTCATCAACTGTAACATCATCATCATTATTACCAACATTTATTGGTTCAATTCCAAACTTGAAAATGATCAGTGACTTTGGACTCTTTGGAAAAGCCTATTCTCCATTGGCTAACCAAGTTCCCTAATGCTTTACTTATAGTAGGTGGGGATTTTAATATTTCTGTGAATAATGTAATGAATAGATGGTCTCTGGGACAGTCCACTTCTATGAATATACGTTTGAGGCAGTTTATGGAAAGGTTTGATATTATAGATATTTGGAGTGTAAAGTTTCTTAATGACTAGTCTTTCACTTTCGCTCCAGACAATCACCACAGATCTTTGGTTGGTGTCTAAATGTTTTGATAAACAGGTTATTTCTGTTAACATCCTGGTCACTCCCCTTACTGATCATAGAGCTGTTTATATTGACATTACACTGTTTATCTCTGATAATGGCCCTTACTGATCATAGAGCTGTTTATATTGATATTACACTGTTTATCTCTGATAATGGCCCTTACTGACCATAGAGCTATTTATATTGACATTACACCTGTTTATCTCTGATAATGGCCCTTACTGATCATAGAGCTGTTTATATTGACATTACACCTGTTTATCTCTGATAATGGCCCTTACTGACCATAGAGCTATTTATATTGACATTACACTGTTCATCTCTGATAATGGCCCGTACTGATCATAGAGCTGTTTATACTGACATTACACTGTTTATCTCTGATAATGGCCCTTACTGACCATAGAGCTATTTATATTGACATTACACTGTTTATCTCTGATAATGGCCCTGGCAGAGCATCCTATTGGAAGATTAATAGCTCTATTAAAATATGAGTTGGTCCAGATGGAGATAAACAATGTAATTACACACTTCTGGAACAACGCTATAAATAACAATTCATACAGTAATAACTGGGAGATGTTTAAATATGAGGTTGGAAAATATGCAAGCAAACATGGGAGTATTGTTGCCAAGACCAGGAGAGCTGAAGAAGAAAGTGTTATTACAAAGATCACCTGTCTTGTTCAAAAGCCTGTTGAAAGTCTTTCAGAGGAGGATAAATCTGTTCTGTTTGATCTACAACACAAGTTGGATGATATTTATAGACTGAAAGCAGAGGGAACCTTTGTCACATGTAGGTAGAAATGGCTAGAGGAGGTGGACAAAATGAATTTGAATTTTTTTTCAGGTTAGAAAATACCACTCTAAAAATAAAACAATTCAGTAATTAAATATGACTGGTCTCATCACAGATGATCCCACATTAATCTCCATCTTTAGTTCAACTTCTACAGTATTGTGAGGTGTCCTCAACTCTTTGTTTTGATTGTCTGGGGGATGTGAAATCAGTTGGTGAGGCTGACAGGGAACAGTGTGACGACCCTATTATAGTTGAACACATCATTTATTCTATTGAACAACTTAAACATAATAAGTCTCCTGGGACTGATGGTGTATCTGCTGAGTTTAACAGAACTGTTTCTGTTGGAGGTCTCCTGGGACTGATGGTGTATCTGCTGAGTTTAACAGAACTGTTTCTGTTGGAGGACTCCTGGGACAGATGGTGTATCTGCTGAGTTTAACAGAACTGTTTCTCACCAGTTGGTCCCTTTTCTGTTGGAGGTCTCCTGGGACTGATGGTGTATCTGCTGAGTTTAACAGAACTGTTTCTCAACAGTTGGTATCTTTTCTGTTGGAGGACTCCTGGGACTGATGGTGTATCTGCTGAGCTTAACAGAACTGTTTCTTTTGGAGGTCTCCTGGGACTGATGGTGTATCTGCTGAGTTTAACAGAACTGTTTCTGTTGAAGGTCTCCTGGGACTGATGGTGTATCTGCTGAGTTTAACAGAACTGTTTCTCAACAGTTGATATATTTTCTGTTGGAGGTCTCCTGCGACTGATGGTGTATCTGCTGAGTTTAACAGAACTGTTTCTCAACAGTTGGTATCTTTTCTGTTGGAGGTCTCCTGGGACTGATGGTGTATCTGCTGAGTTTAACAGAACTGTTTCTCACCAGTTGGTATCTTTTCTGTTGGAGGTCTTTTCTGAAAGCATTGTAAATAATACCCTCCCAGTTTGACTGAAGCTCTGACTACATTAACCTGTTTAGGATAGGGGGCAGTATTGACACGGCTGGATAAAAAACATACCCGATTTAATCTGGTTACCACTCCTACCCAGTAACTAGAATATGCATATACTTATTACATATGGATAGAAAACACCCTAAATTTTCTAAAACTGTTTGAATGGTGTCTGTGAGTATAACAGAACTCAAATGGCAGGTCAAAACCTGAGAGATTCCTTTACAGGAAGTGGCCTGTCTGACCATTTCTTGAACTTGTTTTCCATCTCTATCATTTACTAAGGATCTCTGCTCTAACGTGACACTTCCCACGTCGTCCATAGGCGCTCAGAGCCCGGGAAAAAACAGAATGTCGTCATTCCAGCCCCAGGCTGAAACACATTATCGCCTTTCTCAAGTGGCCGATCAAGGGACACTGGCTTATGCGCGTGACCCGACCGCCCCCGCCTTTGGGATTTTTTCCTCTGTTTGCCGAAAAGGAGATTCCCTGTCGGAATATTATCGCTTTTCTACGAGAAAAATGTCGTAAAAATTGATTTTAAACAGAGGTTGACATGCTTCGAAGTACGGTAATGGAATACTTAGAATTTTATTGTCACGAATTGCGCCATGCGCGCGACACTTCTTTACTATTTCGGATAGTGTCTGGAACGCACGAACAAAACGCCGCTATTCGGATATAACGATGGATTATTTTGGACCAAATCAACATTTGTTATTGAAGTAGCAGTCCTGGGTGTGTATTCTGATGAAGACAACAAAAGGTAATCAAACTTTTATAATAGTAAATATGATTATGGTGAGTGCTAAACTTGCCGGGTGTCTAAATAGCGAGCCCGTGATGCCTGGGCTATGTACTTAGAATATTGCAAAATGTGCTTTCACCAAAAAGCTATTTTAAAATCGGACATATCGAGTGCATAGAGGAGGTCTGTATCTATAATTCTTAAAATAATTGTTATGCTTTTTGTGAACGTTTATCGTGAGTAATTTAGTAAAATGTTAGCGAATTCCCCGGAAGTTTGCGGGGGGTATGCTAGTTCTGAACGTCACATGCTAATGTAAAAAGCTGGTTTTTGATATAAATATGAACTTGATTGAACAAAACATGCATGTATTGTATAACATAATGTCCTAGGGTTGTCATCTGATGAAGATCATCAAAGGTGAGTGCTGCATTTAGCTGTCTTCTGGGTTTTGGTGACATTATATGCTGGCTTGAAAAATGGGTGTCTGATTATTTCTGGCTTGGTACTCTGCTGACATAATCTAATGTTTTGCTTTCGTTGTAAAGCCTTTTTGAAATCGGACAGTGTGGTTAGATTAACGAGAGTCTTGTCTTTAAATGGCTGTAAAATAGTCATATGTTTGAGAAATTGAAGTAATAGGATTTTTAAGGTTTTGAAAATCGCGCCACAGGATAGCAGTGGCTGTTACGTAGGTGGGACGAATTCGTCCCGCCTAGCCTAGAGAGGTTAATACCTGAAGCCAAGAAAGACCTGCAAATGTATTAAACTGTGATAGAGGATCACTCTGTAAATGTATTAAACTGGGATAGAGGATGTCATAACGTTGGCCTGTGGGTAAGGTTTATGACCCCCCCCCCCATAAATACCTTTCTCCCTTCCCCTTTCTGACCCTACTGAAGGACTGCTGTCCTGAAGGACTGCTGTCCTGTTCAATATAGAGAGTCTGGGAACATCAAACAAATGGGGAAAGGAACCATATTTTGGTAATAAAACCAGTTGGAAATATGCTTTGGAACGTAATGAGTATGGATGTCAGTTCGGTTGTCATCTGAGACATTATGACTGATGACAGGACGACATAAACTGTACCTGAGAAAGTATACACCCTCTAGTTATCAGAGTAACATGGAATTGTTATGCAATTGAAATGTTTGATATTGAAATTGTTTGTTAGGAGATTAAATGTAATTTTAGCTTCCAAATGAGAGAATTGGGTTTTCATAAGGAAAGTGCCCTGCTTGATCAGTGGCCCACCCCTGTGAAGAGACAGGGGTTATAAACGATGAAACACATCCTTCCCCCCTCTCCACTATATAAGCCTTTGACGAAAAGATAACCACGTTGTTCCAGTACGTGAGGTCTGCAGCCTCTACGTTAGAAGGACACACATGTCAAGTACAGAACTAAGCCAACCTCGGCGTGAGCTTTGGTGGCGAATGGTATGAACTTTGAGCTTATTCACTACAGAAATGATACTTCCTAGCCGTTGAGTTAGCAGCGGCCGCTGTAGACGTGGGCTAGGAAAGGACGGACGACGGATCCAGTCTAACAACGAACAGACGAAGATACCACCACGTATACAATTTACCACCATTGACATTCTTCCGAGGACAGGAAGATCTGTTGGCCAACCCGGCCAGCATCTACGACCAATCTACTGAAGCGCAGCTCAGAGTAAATATTTATTGCATTTTCCTTTTCAAAATGGGCGGTAATTTAGAATGGATAAGATAATGTATTTACGATAGCATAGCTGCTGTTTCTTCGTTCCTAAGTCTTCCCGCTCTTTCATTCAAGCCCAACCCCCTTTCCTTTGTGTAACCAGCCATGATACAGGTTCCGTCCACCAGGACGTTTTCTGTATGACATCATATGTATTCGGTGTATTTGTAATTCTGTGTGATAAGTTTAGGTATTTAGTAAATAAATAATTCAACCCAATTTTGTATTGCTGATTCAACTTGTTAGCCAGGGTTCGTGAAGATAGCCAAGAATTTACAACTTTCATTATGAGACTGAAAATAAGATAAGGGTTTAGGTGGGACGCTAGCGTCCCCCCCGTGGTGCACTCCATCAACAGCAGGTGCATTTCAAGAGCGGCAAATTTGAAACCAAATAAATGTCAAAATTCAAATTTTTCAAACATACAACTATCTTACACCCTTTGAAAGATAAACATCTCCTTAATCTAACCACGTTGTCCGATTTCAAAAAGGTTTTACGGCGAAAGCATAAAGTTAGATTATGTTAGGAGAGTACATTGACAATAGCTGTGTGTAATGTTTTGTCAATTCAAAGACAGGGTCACCAAAACCATAAAACCAGCTAAAATAATGCACTAACCTTTTACAATCTCCATCAGATGACACTCCTAGGACATTATGTTAGACAATGCATGCATTTTTAGTTCTATCAAGTTCATATTTATATCCAAAAACAGCGTTTTACTATGGCATTGATGTTGAGGAAATCGTTTCCCTCCAATAACCGGCAGTCAAGTCAGAACCACAAATTAAATAATTAAAATTAGAATACATTGGTAAAATATTATATTGTCCTTTAAAGAATTATAGATTTACATCTCTTGAACGCAATCAACTTGCCAGATTTAAAAATAACCTTACTGGGAAATCACACTTTGCAATAATCTGAGCACTGCGCCCAGAAAAATACGCGTTGCGATACAGACTAGCCGCCATGTTGGGGAGATCTAAAATCGAAAATACTATGTAAATAATCCATTACCTTTGATTCTCTTCATCAGATGTCACTTCCAGGTATCACAGGTCCATAACGAATGTAGTTTTGTTCAAAAAAGCTCATCATTTATGTCCAAAAATCTCCGTCTTGTTAGCACATGATCTAAGCCCGCCGGACTTCACTTCATGAACGAGGGGAAAAAATATATTTACGTTCGTTCAAACATGTCAAACGTTGTATAGCATAAATCATTAGGGCCTTTTTTAACCAGAACATGAATAATATTCAAGGTGGACGAATGCATTCTCTTTTATAACGTATTGGAACGAGGGTACCCAACATGAACTCGCGCGCCAGAGTCTAATCGGCCATCACCGTTCCATGGCTCTTGTTCGGTCAGATCTCACAGTAAAAGACTCAAAACACTTTGTAAAGGCTGGTGACATCTAGTGGAAGCAATAGGAAGTGCCAAAACATTAATCAACCCCTGTGTGTTTCAATGGCATAGGCTTAAAGGTAATTCAACACATCAGGTATCCACTTCCTGTCAGAAAATGTCTCAGGGTTTTGCCTGCCAAATGAGTTCTGTTATACTCACAGACACCATTCAAACAGTTTTAGAAACTTTAGGGTGTTTTCTATCCATATATAATAAGTATATGCATATTCTAGTTACTGGGTAGGATTAGTAACCAGATTAAATCGGGTACGTTTTTTTATCCAGCCGTGAAAATACTGCCCCCTAGCCCCAACAGGTTAATATTGACTGCTATCGAAGTAAAATATTACCAAGTATTTTAAGAGTTTATTCGGAAGATAACGGCTCTATAAACGTTCTTCCGTGGTGCCCCGACTTTCTAGTTAATTACATTTACATGATTAGCTTAATCAGGTAATATTAATTACAGAGAGAATTTTATAGGTTAGCATGTCTTATCACTTAATCCGGCATAGTCAAAGACACGACAAGGATCACTCTGTACATGTATTAAACTGGGATTGAGGATCACTCTGTAAATGTATTAAACTGTGATAGAGGATCACTCTGTAAATGTATTAAACTGTGATAGAGGATCACTTTGTAAATGTATTAAACTGTGATAGAGGATCACTCTTTACATGTATTAAGCTGTGATAGAGGATCACTCTGTAAATGTATTAAACTGTGATAGAGGTTCACTCTGTAAATGTATTAAACTGTGATAGAGGATCACTTTGTAAATGTATTAAACTGTGATAGAGGATCACTCTGTAAATGTATTAATCTGTTATAAAGGTTCACTCTGTAAATGTATTAAACTGTGATAGTGATAGAGGATCACTCTGTAAATGCATTAAACTGTGATAGAGGTTCACTCTGTATATGTATTAAACTGTGATAGTGGGTCACTATGTAAATGTATTAAACTGTGATAAAGGATCACTCTGTAAATGTATTAAACTAGGATAGAGGTTCACTCTGTAAATGTATTAATCTGTGATAGAGGATCACTCTGTAAATGTATTAAACTGGGATAGAGGTTCACTCTGAAAAATGTATTAAACTGTGATAGGGATAGAGGACTACTTTGTAAATGTATTAAACTGTGATAGGGATAAAGGATCTGTCACGGCTGTCTGAAGAAGAGGACCAAGATGCAGCGTTTGTTTTCCACATATTTATTATAACTGTGAAACTGAAGGCAATACATAAATAAACTAAATATTCAAAAAACAACAAACCGTGACGCAGAGAGGTAAACACACTACTCAAAAGATAATCACCCACAAAACACAAGTGAAACAAACATCAACTAAATATGGCCTCCAATTAGAGACAACAACAACCAGCTTCCTCTAATAGGAGGTCAACCCAAATAGAAAACTAGAATAAACATAGAAATAGAAACATAGAACAAAACCAAAAATACCCCCTGTCACGCCCTGACCTACTCTACCATAGAAAATGACAACTTACTATGGTCAGGACGTGACAGGATCACTTTGTAAATGTATTAAACTGTGCATTTGACCAATTCCAGTCCCCTTCTTCCTGGGGATACTTTTTGAGAAGCTCTGTTCTGAGATACTCAGTTCTGGTGACCAAATAAAAGTACATTCTACTCCAGAATGTATCAAAATAAAATGATGCTGACACCATCTAAAATATAATTTCCACCTCTAGAAATGAGCCTAATAAGATATTGGTAAAAATGTTAAATGATTTTAACACATTGGACCAAAAAACCTGTATGGATGGTATATTATCAGCTATTAGCAATACGCAGTATCACCTGCAACCCAACGGATGCAGCATAGTGGCTATAAATACATAGGCTGAAGCATGGGGTTTGTCTATCTACATTATCTCCTGTATCAACTGATGTAGCATAGTGGCTATAAATACATAGGCTGAAGCATGGGGTTTGTCTATCTACATTATCACCTGTATCAACATGCAGCAGTGTCCACATGGTCTGATAAACACTCCTAACAACCAGACCACTAGGAGGTGTCCACATGGTCTGATAAACACTCCTAACAACCCCACCACTAGGAGGTATCCACATGGTCTGATAAACACTCCTAACAACCCCACCATTAGGATGTGTCCACATGGTCTGATAAACACTCCTAACAACCCCACCACTAGGAGGTGTCCACATGGTCTGATAAACACTTCTAACAACCCCACCATTAGGATGTGTCCACATGGTCTGATAAACACTCCTAACAACCCCACCACTAGGAGGTGTCCACATGGTCTGATAAACACTCCTAACAACCCCACCACTAGGAGGTATCCACATGGTCTGATAAACACTCCTAACAACCCCACCACTAGGAGGTGTCCACATGGTCTGATAAACACTTCTAACAACCCCACCATTAGGATGTATCCACATGGTCTGATAAACACTCCTAACAACCCCACCACTAGGAGGTGTCCACATGGTCTGATAAACACTCCTAACAACCCCACCACTAGGAGGTGTCCACATGGTCTGATAAACACTCCTAACAACCCCACCACTAGGAGGTGTCCACATGGTCTGATAAACACTCCTAACAACCCCACCACTAGGAGGTGTCCACATGGTCTGATAAACACTTCTAACAACCCCACCATTAGGATGTGTCCACATGGTCTGATAAACACTCCTAACAACCCCACCACTAGGAGGTGTCCACATGGTCTGATAAACAGTCCTAACAACCCCACCACTAGGAGGTGTCCACATGGTCTGATAAACACTCCTAACAACCCCACCACTAGGAAGTGTCCACATGGTCCTAAAGCATACCGTTACATCATTTTGTATCACATTTCAGTGATTAAACTGTTCAGATTGCTTGCGATTAGAGTGTTGTGCCAGTAACCAAAAGGACACTGGTTCAAATACCTGAGCTGGATGATGAATGTGTGAATTATCTTGTCATCTTTTTGGGTAACCACAATGGAACATCTTTAAGGACATAAACTGGCAGAACAGGTTTCAGCAAAGTATGGAGTCATTGTTTTCAGGAAGGTGTACCTATGGCGATAGGAGAGAGGAGGCAGACCAAGGGCAAGGGTAGCCACCTGAACTACTGCCCTACAAAGATAAACAGCAGTCAACACAAACAGTGAATCTGAAAAAAATGGCCTTAAAGTTTGTTTTCTATCCATGCATATCAGCTATGTCCAATGATCTGACCTATGACCCCTAAAATACTGATACTACACTCTGCCTTGGTATGACCTTAAACAGCTGTCTGGGTAATGAAACAGCAAAGTGCAGCATGTAGAAATCTAAATGTGTTGATCCAGCTTTCTTGTTGTTTTTCTGTTTGATGGAAACAGTTTGAGAGTTCTAACTACATTCCAACTGTATTTAATGGTGTTATGTAGTTGTGTTGTCATGTTGTGAATGTTGTATTGTAGTAACCCTCAACTGTGTATAATGGTGTTATGTAGTTGTGTTGTCATGTTGTGAATGTTGTATTGTAGTAACCAACTGTATTTAATGGTGTTATGTAGTTGTGTTGTCATGTTGTGAATGTTGTATTGTAGTAACCAACTGTATTTAATGGTGTTATGTAGTTGTGTTGTCATGTTGTGAATGTTGTATTGTAGTAACCAACTGTATTTAATGGTGTTATGTAGTTGTGTTGTCATGTTGTGAATGTTGTATTGTAGTAGCCAACTGTATTTAATGGTGTTATGTAGTTGTGTTGTCATGTTGTGAATGTTGTATTGTAGTAACTCTCAACTGTATTTAATGGTGTTATGTAGTTGTGTTGTCATGTTGTGAATGTTGTATTGTAGTAACCAACTGTATTTAATGGTGTTATGTAGTTGTGTTGTCATGTTGTGAATGTTGTATTGTAGTAACCAACTGTATTTAATGGTGCTATGTAGTTGTGTTGTCATGTTGTGAATGTTGTATTGTAGTAAACCTCAACTGTATTTAATGGTGTTATGTAGTTGTGTTGTCATGTTGTGAATGTTGTATTGCAGTAGGCCTAACCCTCACCAATTTTTCCAGTGACGGAGAGAGACACCAAACAAGACACAGAGACAGCAACAGAAGAATAGATTATGATTGCGAGAGACACCAGACAAGACACAGAGACAGCAACAGAAAAATAGGATATGATGGGGAGAGACACCAGACAAGACACAGAGACATTAACAGATGACACAGAGAAAGTGAGGGAGAGAGACACCAGACAAGACACGGAGACAGCAACAGACGACACAGAGAAAGTGATGGAGAGAGGCAGAGGAGGGGAGAGCAAACAGCAGACTGTATCAGTAAGCTGCTATAGGGATTCTAATTACTGCATTGTGTGTGTGTGTGAGAGAGAGAGTTTAGGTGTTGTAGGATTCTTTAATCAGTGTGGCTCATTGGACAGGTCGGAGTCTATGTTTGAAGTTGTGGAGTGTTTTTTGGCAATACACTTTAGATGTATTCAAGGATTTAGCTGTTGAAATTCTGTCCTGGACACCCCTACTGGCTATGGGCTAAGCCACCAATGTCTTCAAATACTAGGGGAGAGAGGAGGTGCTACCCCTGGGGAGAGAGGAGCTGCTACCCCTAGGGAGAGAGGAGCTGCTACCCCTGGGGAGAGAGGAGATGCTACCCCTGGTGAGAGAGGAGCTGCTACCCCTAGGGAGAGAGTGGAGGTGCTACCCCTGGGGAGAGAGGAGCTGCTACCCCTGGGGAGAGAGGAGCTGCTACCCCTGGGGAGAGAGAGGAGTTGCTATCAGGAGAGACTGCGACCCTGCTCTATAAGAGCTTAACGATTGGTGATTGTTGGGGCTCGTTTTGTCAGGAGCTTCAGTGATGAAGACTGCTGAACTTGCTGATGTTTCACAATATGCCATGGCCGTCTCAGTCACCAGGTCTCAACACAATTGTACACCACCATCAATAAAACACCAAATTATCCAATTTATTGTGGAAGAATGGTGTCACATCCCTCCAATAGAGTTCCAGACAGTTGTAGAATGTATGCCAAGGCACATTGTAAGAGCTATGAAGAGAAGGAGTCTTAGCGAGAACAGGCAGAACCTGATATGTAAATGAGCAGAGCAAAGGAAAGTAACTTCGACGACCGAATGATCATTCAGACTCTGTTTCTATGGAGAGAGAGATTAAAGGTAAGACGGCGATTGTTATGTGTATTCATATAGTTGATGGTATTGTTATGTGTATTCATATAGTTGATGGTATTGTTATGTGTATTCATATAGTTGATGATATTATGTGTATTCATATATTTGATGATATTTTTGGTGGACAGAGTTATAATAGTCCTACTCTCCTTAAAATGTTTTTGATATAAATTAGATGCGTGGGGTGAATTTGTTCTGTGCCCATCTGTGTGCTCCAGGGTGATCGCTCCTACACTATCTAGAATCTAAAAGGTTTCTTTGGCGGTCCCCATAGGATAGCCCTTTGTAGAACCCTTTTTGGTACTAGGTAGAACCCTTTTGGGTTCCATGCAGAACCCTTTCCACAGAGGGTCCTACATGGAAGCCAGAAGGGTTCTACCTGGAACCCAAAAGCGTTCTCCTATGGGGACAGCCAGAGGACCCGTTTGGAACCCTTTTAAAAAAAAAAATTATACTGGATCATAGGTCTATAGACTTGTCTTCTTAAAATAGGCTTAAAACACAACAAGCAACAAACAATGTTTTTTTCTTTCTAATCTACTGTTATTGCTTTTCCCTCAGGAAGGTATGTTGTGTGAAAGAGAGACAACTAAATATTGTGGAAAGCCTAAAAACAACTTACACTTGCTCAAAACAGATTGTGTGTATTCATTAGTGCCGACCACAACAAAACGTTTGGTAACAGAAAACGTTTAGGTTCACGTTGTACAGCATTTGGAGTAAACTTTTTATGCAACGTTGCAAAACTGTTGGCTGTGGTGTAAACTAATGAATACAACCCAGTTTGTAGCCTACGACTCGGCTGTTGATACCTGCCTGATGCTGAAACCTGAACGTAGCCTGAGCGGTATACTATGATGCAAGCTAGATATACTGGTTTTCTAAAGCTAGCCAGCTTCAGTTAGCTTCACATTCCAGCTCAGGCCTCATCCATCAGAATATACAGAGTGCTGGTCATCAGGAAGCTGCTCTCTCAGCAGAACAGAAAATATCTCAATGACTTGACATGTTCTGGTTGTGAATTCAGGCTACAAGGTGAGAATCCTGCCAGGGATTATTGTTAAATACTTATTTCCCTCATTAAAATGCAAATCATTTTATAACATTTTCAACATGCATTTTTCTGGATTTTTTTGTTGTTATTCTGTCTCTCACTGTTCAAATAAACTTACCATTAAAATTATAGACTGATAATTTCTTTGTCAGTGGGCAAACGTACAAAATCAGCATGGGATTAAATCATTTTTCCCCCTCGCTGTATGTAGGCCATAGCTGAGGTATAGATCTTGATCTGCATATCACTAACAAACCACTACTATACATTATAACCTAGCCTACTTTACATAATATAAAATCAGATCAATCATGTCCTTTTTAGCACTTCTGTATACATTCTCAGGAACATTTAGAAAATAACATATTGAAAGACAATAAATTGCCTACTTTTAATTACTAAAAATAATTGTGAGACATGGCCTTGTGTTGTTGTACAGTCTAGAACTAACAAACAGTAACTTATTATTATTACTGACAATTGCTGTCACGTTTTCTGGAAAAAATGTCGGACCAAGGCGCAGCGGATGTTGAGTTCCACATATTTTAATAAAATTAAGTGAAACTTAGCAAAGACAAAAACAAATAAACAATAAACTAACAACGAACTGTGACTACAGAGATGCTACGTGCACTAACTTAAAACACAATATCACATAAACACAGGTGGGAAAAACAGCTACTTAAATATGTGGACCTCTCAGGAGGTTCCAGACCGTGGACCGTCTCAGGAGGTTTCGGACCGTGGACCGTCTCAGGAGGTTCCGGACCGTGGACCGTCTCAGGAGGTTCCGGGCCGTGGGCCGTTGTTGGAGGTTCTGGACCGTGGACCGTCTCAGGAGGTTCCGGACCGGCGACCGTCTCAGGAGGTTCCGGACCGTGGACCGTCTCAGGAGGTTCCGGACCGTGGGCCGTCTCAGGAGGTTCCGGACCGTGGGCCGTCTCAGGAGGTTCCGGACCGTGAAACGTTGTTGGAGGTTCTGGACTGGGAACCGTCGCCGGAAGCTCTGGACTGGGAACCGTCGCCGGAAGCTCTGGACTGGGAACCGTCGCCGGAAGCTCTGGACTGTGGACCGTCGCCGGAAGCTCTGGACTGGGAACCGTCGCAGGAAGCTCAGGACTGGGAACCATCACCGGAAGCTCTGGACTGGGGATCATCGCAGGAAGCCTGGTGCGTGGGGCCGGCACTGGTGGTACCGGACTGGTGACACGCACCTCAGGGCAAGCGGGAGGAGCAGGCACAGGACACACCGGACTGGGAAGGCGCACTGGAGGCCTAGTGCGTGGAGCCGGGACAGGTGGTGCCAGACTGGTGATACGCACTTCAGGGCGAGTGCGGGGAGCAGGCACAGGACGTACCGGACTGGGGACACGCACTTCAGAGAGAGTGTGAGGAGCAGGCACAGACGTACTGGACTGGGAAGGCGCACTTGAGGGAGAGTGCGAGGAGCAGGCACAGGACGTACCGGACTGGGGACACGCACTTCAGGGAGAGTGCGAGGAGGAGACACATAACGTACCGGACGGGAGAGGTGCACTTGAGGCCAGAAGTGTGGAACCAGCACAGGTTGCACCAGACTGCTAACCGGATCCTTTGGTCGGATGTTGAGCAGAACACACTTGCCCAAAATCTCTCTCATCTCACTCTCTCCCAACTTCACCATTGCCTCCCTTACAGTCTCTGGCTCTTCCCTCTGCTCAGTCGCCAGCTCCATGTGCCCCCCCCAAAAAAATAAACTTGGGGTTGTCCTTGGGCTTTCTGTAGCCGCGAACCCTGTCGTTGTCGCTGTCCTCCATTATCTCTTTCCGATGTCCAGAAATCCTTCACCTGGTGAACACGCTGCTTGGTCCTGGTTTGATGGGATATTCTGTCACGTTCGCTGGAATAAATGTCGGACCAAGGTGCAGCGGATGTTGAGTTCCACATAATTTAATAAAATAAAGTGAAACTTAGCAAAGACAAATACAAATAAACAATAAACTAACAACGAACTGTGACTACAGAGATGCTACGTGCACTAACTCAAAACACAATATCCCATAAACACAGGTGGGAAAAACAGCTACTTAAATATGATCCCCAATTAGAGACAACGGTTACCAGCTGCCTCTAATTGGGAATCATACAAATCACCAACATAGAAAATAAACAAGAACACCACATAGAACTAAATAAACTAGATCACCCCCAGTCACGCCCTGACCCACTTCACCATAGAGAAACAATCGCTCTCTATGGTCAGTGTGTGACAATTGCCATGGAGATTAAATTTCACAACTACATTTTCATGTGATGCATTAATTGTTTTGATATGTCTGTTCGTAAATGTTTCATAAGAGATAATGAATAAATGATAACAATTCACATTCAAGAATTACTGTGTTAACCACATGTTGGATCTCTGTTTAGGGGTCAGTGCTCTAAAATGAGTCTCTCTGGGGAGAGAGAGGAGGGGGGCCCTGCCTCTAAAATGAGTCTCATTGGGGAACATGACACCAAAGCTAAGAGGTGAGATGACAATAGTCAATGTTCTTATATTGTTTATTTGACTGTGATATGTGGTTGTCTCAGCTAGCTATCTTAAGATGAATGCACTTCTTGTAAATCTCTCTTGATAAGAGCATCTGCTAAATCAGGGGTTCTCAATCCGGGTTCTATGGAGGTACTGCAGGGGTTCCGCGTCACCCTGACTGTACTCGTTACAATGTAAGACATTTGATAGAATTTTCACATGACACAACCACTTTGCCTACTCTTAATTATTGCCTAATATAATGGAATGCATATTTTCTTTACCAATTCTGATCGTTGTTACAAGCAGAATGTTGACAATATTACCGTTATATCAACACACTCTTCACACCCGTTTAACAACTCTAAATAGCTTTGGCATAGTAGGCATCAAGTCCCTTGCAAATAATGTTGCCTACAACGTTGCATACAATGTTCATTTTCATCAAACACATATTACGCCCTAGATGCCTTGAATTTGCCTAATTTATAGCAATGCCCAATTTAAGATTGTTTTTTAACAAAGTGATGTTGCGCTCCAAAGGGAGAACTTGAAATAACATGATGTAGATAATTAAATAATCAAAAGGAAAACGTGTTTATTATACACTCTTAAAAAAGAAGGTTCTTATCGAACCAAAAAGGCTTCTATCACTTCGTTAATATATGGAATCCCTAAAAGTTATATATATTTTGGGGTTCAGTGAAGAAGAACCTCTAGAGTTCTGATCAACAAAAGGTTAATGTTTTGAAGATGTGAATCCAGCAGCCCTCCAGTGGTCAGAACAAGTCCACCCTTTTTTTTCTAACGCCCGGCCTGGGATTCGAACCAGCCACCTTTCAGCCACAGGTCCAACTCCTGCCACAGCTTCAACCTTTTAGCCGTGTCGTGGAAATATTCTGTCAATAATATTTTGCAAATACTGGAGCTTGTAAATTCAATAGACCTTTACTACAATGTAACAAGGGCCGAGTTTGTTAAACCCTCTCTGGGATATGTGGGACGGTAACGTCTCACCTGGCCAACGTCCAGTGAAAATGCAGAGCACCAAATTCAAATAAATTACTATAACATTTTTACATTCTTATCCAGAGCGACTTACACATTGGTGCATTCACCTTATGATATCCAGTGGAACAACCACTTTACAATAGTACATCTCTATCTTTTTCGTTTTTGGGGGGGGGGGGTAAGAAGGATTACTTTATCCTATCCCAGGTATTCCTTAAAGAGGTGGGGTTTCAGGTGTCTACGGAAGGTGGTGATTGACTCTGCTGTCCTGGCGTCGTGAGGGAGCTTGTTCCACCATTGGGGTGCCAGAGCAGCGAACAGTTTTGACTGGGCTGAGCGGGAACTGTGCTTCCGCAGAGATAGGGGGGCCAGCAGGCCAGAGGTGGATGAACGCAGTGCCCTTGTTTGGGTGTAGGGCCTGATCAGAGCCTGAAGGTACGGAGGTGCCGTTCCCCTCACAGCTCCGTAGGCAAGCACCATGGTCTTGTAGCAGATGCGAGCTTCAACTGGAAGCCAGTGGAGTGTGCGGAGGAGCGGGGTGACGTGAGAGAACTTGGGAAGGTTGAACACCAGACGGGCTGCGGCATTCTAAATGAGTTGTAGGGGTTTAATGGCACAGGCAGGGAGCCACGCCAACAGCAAGTTACAGTAATCCAGACGGGAGATGACAAGTGTCTGGATTAGGACCTGCGCCGCTTCCTGTGTAAGGCAGGGTCGTACTCTGCGAATGTTGTAGAGCATGAACCTACAGGATCGGGTCACCGCCTTGATGTTAGCAAGGGTCACCGCCTTGACGTTCAATACCGGAGGAAAACAAAGTGGAGCGAGTGTTCTGGTTGCGCGCCTCTATCAAAGAGTACACTTCTCTCATTCTGAACAGGGTTACTTCTTCATTTCTCAAAGGAAAAACCTCAACCAATTTCTAAAGACTGTTGACATCCAGTGGAAGTGATAGGAACTGCAATCAAGTCGCTTAGAAATCTGGAATCCCAATGAAATCACATTGAAAAGAGAGTGACCTCAAAAAATAAATTCTGAATGGTTTGTCCTTGGGGTTTTGCTTGCCAAATAAGTTCTGTTATACTCACAGACGTTACTCAAACAGTTTTAGAAACTTCAGAGTGTTTTCTATCCAAATCGACTAATAATATGCATATCTTAGATTCTGGGACTGAGTAGCAGGCAGTTTACTATGGGCACGCTTGTCATCCGGACGTCAAAATACTGCCCCCTAGGCCAAAGAAGTTGTTAATGAAATAACTGTTTTTCAAAGTCTGAGCACCCTCCCTTTATACAGTTTCAAGCACACACACACCTCTCATAGATTTTTCCTTTAAATGAATCATTACTCTTGTTGGCTTTACACCACTATTATCTTACACACTAAGTTCTTTCTCCAGGACGCACTTCCTTACACCCGTACGTATCATTAAACACTCTGGGTGGCTTTCTCATGCCCCTCCTGATAAAAAAAACACTCTACAAATCACTGGGCTAATTATATTGTTAACTCTTAACTACTTAGGACAGCTCACGAGGTGTCCTAAATATCTGCCGACTAGGTGGGACTAGAGACTAGAGACTTCATGCATAGCTTTAATTTATACCCATAAGTGTAAAATGTCTTTATTCTCAGCACTTATATGACCAATTTTCTACTCTGAGACGCTTTGTGGATATGGGCCCAGATCTCAAAATATTGTTTATAAAAAACGGATAATATTTGTTTAACATAATCATAAAAAAATGAATATTACTAATGTAACCCACTGTAAAGACTGGGTTTAGTTGATTGTGTTGCACTGCCCATTTCCGCATTCTGGAACTGTCCGTGTCCACGTACGGTGTGGCGCCAATAATGATGGGCAATCCGGTTCTTTTGGCTCCCAAACGGCTCTTTAAAAAAAAAAATGTTTTGATTTTTTTCAGGTCAAACAGTTTGCGACAGTTTGACTATGATTGATGTTAAAACAATTCAAAATAAATTATTAAATTAAATCATACTCTACCTTAACCACAATGATTTTAAAAATGCATTGATTTGTAATGCTATTAAACATTTGCATTTAAAGTATAACTTTTTAATGTATATAAACAAAGTGCATATAAATCTAACAATTCAAAAGGAATACAATCTGAACAGCATAATAATAGAATATTGCACCATATCAAAGAAAAATAAATAACAATGTGCAAAACTGCAGCATCCCACTTAAAACATTAAACTGGTCCCTCTTTTCTCTCTCTTGTGGTGGCTAATTTCTGCATTATCAAACGAGGAGAGTTACAAACACACCAGTCCGAGTTAAACTACGTCTTTAATAGTTAAGATACTTTTGCAAAAGTACTTGACCCCCAATAATGCACTCTCTCGAATGAACCATTGAATGAGGTAATTACACAATGGCTACATAGATATTTTATAGCAAAGATACACCCCCTTCAACGTACATTGACAAACCACAGATACTTAGTAACAGTTCACAAAGGTTACGTTTTGTATGACAGATATCCATAAAACACAGCAGACAGTAACTGCTATGTCAACCTTAGAACCGTCCCTCCCTGGTACGGTATAGAACGAAAACACCATTTCATCCAATGGCATATATCAATTGTCAACTCTAGATACTCCCATCTCAAGCAAACCCCCTCTTGACCCTACTCCTGGACAGGCTCACTGGGGAGTGAGCCTCTAGGCCATATATTATCACAGGATAAGTGTGAGATCTAAGAGAGGACATACAAAGGTCCAGTTACTGCCATAAACCTCCCCACAATAAAGAAAAGGAGGGAGTGACTTGCTCACAGACATTGTGGAGACAAGTCATTGGTTCCCCATTAATCACGCCATCCCTTCACATGGTTTAAGAATAAGTAAAGACACATTCCCATGATGACAAATCTGATCTCTTGTAACGGCCGTCGTCAGAATTAGACCAAGGTGCAGCGGAGGATGTGTTCATCATTAGAATTTTAATTAAAAAAGAGAACATTTTACAAAAATGAAACAAAAACGACCAGAAACAGTCCTGTCAGGAAAACACACTAACAGAATACAATTACCCACAAAACCCAAAGGAAAAACATGCTCCTTATGTGTGACTCCCAATCAGCAACAACGAACTTCAGCGGTGTCTGATTGGGAAACACACACGGCCCAAAACAAAGAAATACAAAAAACTTAGAAAACGAACACAGAACGCCCACCCAATGTAACACCCTGGCCTAACCAAAATAAAGAACAAAAAACCCCTCTCTATGGCCAGGGCGTTACAGTACCCCCCCAAGGTGCGGACTCCGGCCGCAAAACCTGACACTGAAGGGGAGGGTCCGGGTGGGCCTTCTTACGGCGGCGTCTCAGGTGCGGGACGTGGCCTCTGCTCCACCCTCGGCGTCGCCCTCTTAGGTGGCGCACCTGGCCGCGCCGAAGGTCTGGTGGGCGACCCTGACTGCGCCCGGCTGGCGGGCGACCCTGGTTGCACCCGGCTGGCGGGCGGTGATGGCTGCGCCCGGCTGGCGGGCGGCGAAGGCTGCGCCCGGCTGGCGGGCGGCGATGGCTGCGCCCGGCTGGCGGGCGTCCCTGGCGGCTCCGGCGACACTGACCCAGGATTCACCAGGCTGAGGAGACATTTAAGAGACCTGGCCCTAGGCGCAGGCACAGGCTGGCGGGCGGCTTTGGACCGGCGGGCGGCTCTGGCGGCTTTGGACCGGCGGGCGGCTCTGGCAGCTCCGGACAGGCGGGCGGCTCTTGCGGCTCCGGACAGGCGGGCGGCTCTGGCGGCTCCGGACAGGCGGGCGGCTCTGGCGGCCCCGGATAGGCAGGCAGCTCTGGCGGCTCCAGACAGGCGGGCGGCTCTGGCGGCTCCGGACTGGTGGGCAGCTCTGGCAGCTCCGGACTGGCGGCAGCTCTGGCGGCTCTGGACTGGCGAGACCCACTGGAGGCCTAGTCATAGGAGGCAGCACAGGAGAGACCAGGATGGGGAGACCCACTGGAGGCCTGGTCCGTGGAGCAGGCACAGGACTGACCAGGATGGGGAGACCCACTGGAGGCCTGGTCCGTGGATCCGGCACAGGAGAGACCAGGATGGGGAGACCCACTGGAGGCCTGGTCCGTGGAGGAGGCACAGGCTTAACCAGAATGGGGAGACCCACTGGAGGCCTGGTCCGAGGAGGAGGCACAGGATAATCCCGGCTGTGGGGGAGCACTGGAGTTCTGGTACGGACGCTCTTTACCCACACTCCAGGCTGAATGCCCACTTTGGCCCGGCATGGGCGGAGAGCAGGCATTGGGCAAACTGGACCCTCCCAGCTCCCTGGAGACACAGTGCGCAGAGCCGGTGCAGGATACCCTGGCCCGACAAGGCGCACTGGAGACCAGACGCGCTGAGCTGGCACAACCCGTCCTGGCTCGATGCCTGCCCTCGCATGGCACTTGCGGGGGGGTGGTATGTAGCGCACCTGGCTTTGAACGCGCACTGGGGACACCGTGCGCTCCATAGCATAACACGGTGTCTTACCAGTACCACGCTGCTTCCGGTAAGCACGGGGAGTTGGCTCAGGTCTACCGCCTGACTCCGCCAATCTCCCCGTGTGCCCCCCCCCCCAAAAAAAATTGGGGGCTGCCTCTCGTGTCTGCTGCGCTCCCTTTCCTCATACCAGCGCCTCTCAGCTCTCGCCGCCTCGATCTCCCATTGCGGGCGGCGACAATCCCCAGCTTGAGCCCATGGTCCTTTCCCGTCCAGGATTTCCTCCCAAGTCCACGAATCCTGAACGCTCATCTCCTGGCGCTTCTCCTTCCTCCGCTGCTTGGTCTGTTGTTGGTGGGTAATTCTGTAACGGCTGTCGTCGGAAGAAGACCAAGGTGCAGCGGAGTTAGTGTTCATCATAGACGTTTAATTGACGAAAGAACACTATACAAAAAAACAGGAAAAACAACAGCCAAACAGTACTGACAGGTAACACACTGAACAGAAACAATTACCCACAAAACCCAAAGGAAAAACATGCTCCTTATGTGTGACTCCCAATCAGCAACAACGAACTTCAGCTGTGCCTGATTTGGAGCCACACACGGCCCAAAACAAAGAAATACAAAAAAATTAAAAAAGGAACATAGAACGCCCACCCAATGTAACACCCTGGCCTAACCAAAATAAAGAACAAAAAAAAAACTCTCTATGGCCAGGGCATTACACCTCTCCCCTCTCTGGGCCCCAAGTGTCTGAGCCCCAGCTAAGGGAGACGTGCAACTGAAAAGACACCAGTGTCCAATGGACACTTTCTAATGACAAGTACCTCAAATAAGCATATTATACTTATAAAACATCTTAATTATCTATGTTACCCAACTAATTCTGATTCGTCCACAGCACTCTTCTTTATTGCCATGTTATAAACAGCAGCACATAGCAATGCTGACCATATTTTGCTTTTATGAGAGCAAGCTCATGCAAGCTGCCTCACTTTCGAGGGGCTGATGCGGTTTCTTCTCTCAATAATTATTTGTCCCATTTTTGAGAAGACCCTCTCAGAGGGAACGGATGAGGCCACTATGCAGAGTCTCCCTGTCATGACTTTAGTAAGCCGTGGGTAGACAGAGGCCTTGTTCTTCCACCAGCTCAGAGGATCTGCAGATCTTTGGAGGAGGGTCTCCACCAAATAGGATCGGACCTCCATTATGGCATCTGCTGAGGGATTCCTTCGTGCTGCATACCCAGTTGCTCTCTCGTCAAACAGCATCCAAACAGCAGACGTTTGTGGCACTACTGCTG
This sequence comes from Salmo salar, assembly GCF_965601325.2. NCBI lineage: Eukaryota > Metazoa > Chordata > Actinopteri > Salmoniformes > Salmonidae > Salmo > Salmo salar. Next base: position 102,396,645 of record NC_138293.1, read on the forward strand.
GTGCTTCTGCTCCATCTGATCCCTCTTCTTCCTGTTTCCCTGGTACCTGATTCAGCTGACTGCTGGGGCTGTCCCTCCCTGCTAATGAGATTATTGTCACATCCTGACCAGTAATAGGGGTTATTTTGTTATTGTAGTTTGGTCAGGACGTGGCAGGGGGTATTTGGTTTATATGGTTCAGGGTGGTTGTTTATGTAGAGGGGTATTTGATTTATTAATCCAGGGTTTTGGTTATTGTTCTATGTCAGTTTAGTTCTATGTTCAGTCTAGTCGTTTGTATTTCTATGTTTAGTTAATTGGTGTTGGGGCCTTCAGTTGGAGGCAGCTGTCTATCGTTGCCTCTGATTGAAGGTCCTATAAATAGGTATGTGTTTTGTCATGGGATTTTGTGGGAGATTGTTGCTGTGTATAGCTTTGTGCCTTACCGGCCTGTTCTTTGTCGTCGTGTTTTTGTATACGTGTTTGTTTTGGTTTTTCCTTCTTTATCCTTTAATAAAAGAAGATGAGTATACATTTTCCCGCTGCGTCTTGGTCTAAACCCTACGACAACCGTTACAGTTATTCTTTGAAGAGCCTCATCAATTGCTCTGGCATCACTGAAGGCTAACATCTTAAACCTGGGGTCAAGTGCAGCGTTTCTGATAGCACGTGATTATATTCCATTCTGTGGAACTTTCTGTCCATTGATGAACATAGGGTTTCCATCAACTCTGTCACATGTCCTGTGGATACATTTGCTTCTCTCTGGCGGCTGAATGTGATTCGCGCAGACCCTTACACAGGAGTATCATTTTTGAAGCTGTCACATAGCTGAAAAGAGAGAACAGTAACTTAATAGTTCTGTTTCATGTTTTGTCTACTGATTCTACATTCTCATCTACTGCTCATATACATATATAATACTGGATTAAATAATGATGTAGTAATAACTGCTTACTGTACCTCACTGATCTCCACAGTGACCTGCTCCAGGACTCTGCACAACTCCTCCACCACCTCCCATTCCTCTTGGGTCAGAGCATCAACAGGGGTATTGACAATGGCCAGGGTAGAGATGATGGCATCGTTTGACTCAAGAAACCGCTTCAACATATAAAATGTTAAATTCCTCTTTGTTGTGCAGTCTTGTTTAGGCCTCAGCTCAGGCATCCCCATCTGACGTTGTGTAGACTTTAGTTTTTCAGCATCTACTGTGATCCTGTGGAAGTATTCAGCAGCTGCTTTCACTTTGTCCACAGTGGGCTTCATCACCTTCAGAGCATCTCTTACAATCAGGTTAATTGTGTGGGCAAGACATGGATGATGGGTCCATTTAAAAATGTTCATGGCTTTGGTTATGTTAGCTGCATTGTCGCTAACACAACAGACAGCTTTTCCATCTACTTGCCATTCTCTGGCCACTCTCAACAGTTCCTCTGTCAAGTTCTCTGAGGTGTGTCTGTCGCTGAACTCAAAGCAGTCCAGAAGACAGCTAGACATTGAAAAATCTTCACTGAAGTGATATGTAACCGACATGTAAGAAGTGGTTACCCTTGATGTCCAGCAGTCAGTGGTAAGGCAAACTGCAGTAGCTTTTTGGACTCTTTCCCTCAATGAAGCCTGTGTGCTCTCGTACAGCTGTGGAATAAGTGATTTTGAAAGGGTTTTCCTACTTGGAATTGGTTACATTGGATTTAGACTATTGCAATAATTTCTAAAACGTCTGTCCTCCACGATCAAAAATGTATGGAAATCGGTGGCAATCATTTTAGCTAATGCAATATCAATTTGCCTTGTTTTGCCTCAGACATAGACTTTGGCATAAACTGGTCCATAGAAGACTGCGTTTCTGTGGGTCGCGGAGTAGGCCTACTTGACTGAGTTGTTTCTTCTACCTGTTAAATCCCGTGGCGGGCTTCTCCCTCTCTCGTTGAAGGATGCTGGCTATCTCTGTCCGGTTCTCCTCTTTTCACTAGATGGACGGTATCTTAAGTGTTTAACCTCTGTATCCGAAGACCAAACTTTTTAATATTATTTTCGGGGCGCCACAAACAGACTGGACACATGATGTTTTTTCTGATGATAACTAGTTCATTGAAACCACCAGTGAGCCCAGCTTCATAATATTACGTTATGTCCCTTGTGATTTAGTAATGGCTAAAAAAACAGGCCTTATTTTAGGTCATTTTTCACCCTATTAGTTCTATCGAGCAACACTTTTTTTGACAACTTATTGTTTCTAAATGGCTGCTGGGTAATTTGATATCCATCAACATTTTCATTCGTAGGCATTGAATTGAGCAAATGTTGTGCAGGTTCACTGAGTTGCAAACCAAGTGGATAGGTCTAGCTCATGGATTTGTAGATCTGACACAGTTGCTACCTCAGATTATGAGCCTAGCAAGTGTCATGAATGAGTTATGTCATACCTGCAGAAGGCCACTATTTTTTACCTTATAAACCCGAAACCTAAAAATCTATCAAATGTATTCATAAAGCCCTTTTTACATCAGCAGATGTCACAAAGTGCTATACAGAAACTCTAACCCTAGGTATAACCTATTTTTGCCTTAACCCTAACCCCTAACCTACATACAAACTTTTTTATCCCTAAGGTAATACAACACATCAGGTATCCACTTCCTGTCAGAAAATGTCTCAGGGTTTTGCCTGCCAAATGAGTTCTGTTATACTCACAGACACCATTCAAACAGTTTTAGAAACTTTAGGGTGTTTTCTATCCATATATAATAAGTATATGCATATTCTAGTTACTGGGTAGGATTGGTAACCAGATTAAATCGGGTAAATTTTTTTATCCAGCCGTGCAAATACTGCCCCCTAGCCCTAACAGGTTTTAATTGCTAAATATTTCCAATAGATGGAAGCATAAGATCACGAAGCATCAGTTATAGGCTACAAGCAGCAATATGATTGACATAAAATAGTATGCAATAACAGACTATATGTCCCATGATTTTCTAAAATGGTTACATTACTTTAGTTAGCTATATATCTCGTATTAGGCCTGTGTTACTTTTGGGAGAGCAAAACAAATGTGACTATAGCAGGTGTTGAACCCCGGGTAAAATATCACTAGTCAGAACCTCAACCTTAGTATACATGCGTTATAAAAAATCATGTTAATATCTGATATTGCGAGTAAACAACCTCGGAATAGAAAAGACAAGTCTTCCAGACCTCCAATAAATTACATCATTCAACCCTCCCGGTTAGCAAATTTACCTCAACATGCCCCTCGAGAAGGCAGAGTGACGACACAAGCTTTTTAGCGAGGCTGAGTTGACTACTAGCGGGAGAAGGCAGAGCAGGTTGATGAATTTGACAATGAATGTACATGGAAGAGGTGACTAAATTAATGTTCAGGCTTATTGATAATCATCATTATATTACGTCACAGTAATCTGTTAAATGCTTTTTCAGTCCTTCCTCTTGCGTTAGCAGTGTGGAAAGGGACAGAAAGAAGCTCACACAGGAGTTTTCCTGTGAGGGGGAGTGGTGGTGTATCCAGGGAGAAAACTAAACTTATCTTCTGAAATGTAATTTGTGGTCTTATGCTGCCATCTATTGGAATTATGTAGCAACTGCAGTAGTACTGAATAATGTGTAATTCCTTACTAAAGTAGTAATTACTAAGAATTGTCAAATATAAAATCTTTTAGTTCATCTTACCACTTACAACCAAAACCACTTATATCATAACAAACAATGAAACTGACATAAACCAAAAACAACATACATTTATTTAATTATAAATATATATATATATATATATATATAAAAAAAGACAAGAGTGTGACTTGTCTTTTTATATAGAGTTATATATATATATATATAACTATTTATTTAGATGGGTGACGTTATCTGCCAAAGTAACAGCCCTGTAGACAAAGAAGAGCTCTCCAGTAGATACCAAAATGTTCAAAGGACATTTTCTCAAAAATGAGGTTACAAGTTTATCAACATTCAAAGCAGAATGACTTTCCCATTGTTCCTCAACTGTAGTGTATGATACACCATTTTATAGCCCTGACTCTCTACTTTTATCCAATGTAAAAAACACTTTTTCAAATTTTGCTACATAAGACAAAATTCAGCCGTTTGGTCACATTTGAGGGTGAGGCAGATATATAACAATTTGCGGAAAAAAACATTATTATTTGTCCCTCTGAAATGACACCATCAAGTGATAGATTTTGAACAAATGCATGTCGGTCATTGAACAACCCTATCCCTTGATTATCTAGTGAAAAAAAAAATATTTTCTTTCATAATTTCTTTAAACAATTAATTTACAAACGTTTCAGAAAATGGATATATAGCATTTAAGAATGAATCTCTTATGTTTCCCCATCTGAGCTCAGAGTAGATGAGAGATGTTATGTTTGTCTCTGTTTTGTTGAAGCCCAATCAAGCAGGAGAGACCAGCCTCCCCTGTACCCAGCTGTGTGTCCATGAAGAATGACTCGTCTATGTATCTACCTATGTGGTTAAGAGAGGGAGACTTTTCTACTGAACAAAGGTAAGAAGAACTCATGGTTCATGGTCAGTGAGTTAAACAACACTGTCTCTAGTCATTTCTCCTCTCCCATTTTCCCATTTCTTTTTGTTGTTTTCATAATCCATAGGCTAATCCCTTTGTCCATTTTCATAGTCCTAAAACAATATTAAACAAACACAACATTCCCTGCCTGTGTGTGTGTGTGTGTGTGTGTGTGTGTGTGTGTGTGTGTGTGTGTGTGTGTGTGTGTGTGTGTGTGTGTGTGTGTGTGTGTGTGTGTGTGTGTGTGTGTGTGTGCACTCCCTGGATGAGGAGATGTAATCTCTATCCAGATTGCCTAGTCTGTTTTACCCCGACCTACATGTACGTATTACCTCAAATACCTCAGTACTGGTACTCCTTATAGTCTCATTATTACCTCAACTACCTGGTAGCCCTGCAACCCCAAAAAACACACCAATCTCTTTCAATATGTCTTTAAGAAATAAAAGCTAATTTACTAACATTTCTGAAAATGGATATATAGCTTTTTGGAATGAAACTCTTCTTATGTTTCCCCATCTGAGCTCAGAGTAGATGAGAGATGTAATGTTTGTCTTTGTTGTGTTGAAGTCCAATCAAGCAGGAGAGACCAGCCTCCCCTGTACCCAGCTGTGTGTCCATGAAGAGTGACTGGTCTATGGGTAGACCAATAAAGTTTAGAGAGGGAGACTTTTCTACTGAACAAAGGTAAGAAGAACTCATGGGTCATGGTCAGAGAGTTAAACAACACTGTCTCTAGTAATTTCTCCTCTCCCATTTTCCCATTTCTTTTTGTTGTTTTCATAATCCATAGGCTAATCCCTCTGTCCATTTTCATAGTCCTAAAACAATATTAAACAAACACAACGTTCCCTCCCTTTGTGTGTGTGAGAGAGAGTGTGTGTGTGCTGTCCCTGGATGAGGAGATGTAATCTCTATCTTGATTGCCTAGTCACTTTTAACCCTACCTACATGTACATATTACCTCAATTACCTCAACTACCTGCTACCCCTGCACATTGACTCAGTACTGGTACTCCTTATAGCCTCATTATTGTTACTCTATTGTGTTACTATTTCCTTTTTTTATTTAGCACATTTTTCTTACTACGAGTGTTTTCTGCATTTTTTGGAAAGGGCTCGTCAGTAAGCATTTCATTAAAAAAAAAAAAAAAAAAAAAAAGTAAGCATTTCATGGTAAAGTGTAAACCTTTTGTATTCTGCGCATGTGACAAATTCAATTTGGTTTATTTGAAGCGTGTGCGTAAAAACATGTCATCGGGTCGAACGGTCATCTCGCGCCGAACTGCACATGTTCAGGCCGTCAAATCAAAGCCACTCCTTCATTATAAAGTTGTTTTTGACCAACATGGAAATGTGTCAGTTTGTCCCTTTCATGAGGTTGGAGTAATAACAAGTTAAATTACTTAAGACAGAACATTTTCAAAATTAACAAATAAGGAAGTTATTTTTACCTCTTAAATTGACTTGTCAAACCCAAACCCTGGCCTGGTCTGCTTCATATGCGTTTACAGTAGACATTTTTTACATCAGCAGTTGTCACAAAGGGCTTAAATAGAAACCCAGTCTAAAACCCCAAACAGCAAGCAATGCAGATGTAGAAGCGCGGTGGCTAGGAAAAACTCCCTGGAATAGCAGGAACCTAGGAAGAAACTTAGAGAGGAACCAGGCTCTGAGGGGTGGCCAGCACCTCAGGAGTAAATGTCAGTTGGCTCTTCATAGCCTAGCATTCAGAGGTAGAGGTAGAGGTAGAGAGGTAGAGAAGTAGAGGTAGAGAGAGAGAGAGAGAGAGAGAGAGAGAGAGAGAGAGAGAGAGAGAGAGAGAGAGAGAGAGAGAGAGAGAGAGAGAGAGAGAGAGAGAGAGAGAGAGAGAGAGAGAGAGGGACAAGGTATCACGTCTGGTGAACAGGTCAGAGTTCATATCCTCAGTCAGACCAGTAGAAACTGGATCAGCAGCACTACAAGGTATCACGTCTGGTGAACAGGTCAGAATTCATATCCTCAGTCAGACCAGTAGAAACTGGATCAGCAGCACTACAAGGTATCACGTCTGGTGAACAGGTCAGAATTCATATCCTCAGTCAGACCAGTAGAAACTGGATCAGCAGCGCTACAAGGTATCACGTCTGGTGAACAGGTCAGAGTTCATATCCTCAGTCAGACCAGTAGAAACTGGATCAGCAGCACTACAAGGTGTCACATCCGGTGGATCATGTATCAATACTGATAGGATGGGAAAAAAAGGGAGCACTGCTCTCAGATCAGTTTTCTCCATTCAAATCTTTCCTTAACATTATAACTATTTCACAAAACTGATGACGGATCAGCACCTCGAGAAATTGTATCACCTATGGCAGCAAATATTGAGGAGGCTTATTCTAATGCTTACCCAATAAAAGTGCACTAAATCACAGATTTGACACATCATTGTGTTCATGTTAGGTTACACATCATGAAATATATTGAGACAAATGACAGACAGTAGCCTACAAGTAGCAAAATAGAAGTCAATATATTGAACATGGAATATATTTCAATATGATTGAAATTGACCTAAAGCCTACTGCTGATATTTTAATGCAGTCATCTCGGTTTTCATTTGAAGCATAATTTCAAACGTCCCTTGTTTGAATCAATTGTAAAGATATTGGCAACTTTGTAGTTATCGGGGGTCACAGAGAGACTGATAAACCATGTGATTCTATGTTTAGCAGAGATCTTCTGTGAATAAAGTCACGTGGAAGTGCAAAAAAACATTTAACGACTCACTCAGCTGTTCTACAGTGGTCTGAGGGAGGAGGTAGATCACTCAGCTGTTCGACAGTGGTCTGAGGGACGAGGTAGATCACTCAGCTGTTCTACAGTGGTCTGAGGGAGGAGGTAGATCACTCAGCTGTTCTAGAGTGGTCTGAGGGAGGAGGTAGATCACTCAGCTGTTCTACAGTGGTCTGAGACAGTAGGTAGATCACTCAGCTGTTCTACAGTGGTCTGAGGGAGGAGGTAGATTACTCAGCTGTTCTAGTGGTCTGAGACAGGAGGTAGATCACTCAGCTGTTCTAGTGGTCTGAGGGAGGAGGTAGATCACTCAGCTGTTCTACAGTGGTCTGAGGGAGGAGGTAGATCACTCAGCTGTTCTACAGTGGTCTGAGGGAGGAGGTAGATCACTCAGCAGTTATAGTGGTCTGAGGGAGGAGGTAGATCACTCAGCTGTTCTAGTGGTCTGAGGGAGGAAGTATATTACTCAGCTGTTCTAAAGTGGTCTGAGGCAGGACGTAGATCACTCAGCTGTTCTAAAGTGGTCTGAGACAGGAGGTAGATTACTCAGCTGTTCTAGTGGTCTGAGGGAGGAGGTAGATCACTCAGCTGTTCTACAGTGGACTGAGACAGGAGGTAGATCACTCAGCTTTTCTACAGTGGTCTGAGACAGGAGGTAGATCACTCAGCTGTTATACAGTGGTCTGAGGGAGGAGGTAGATCACTCAGCTGTTCTACAGTGGTCTGAGGGAGGAGGTAGATTACTCAGCTGTTCTACAGTGGTCTGAGGGAGGAGGTAGATTACTCAGCTGTTCTACAGTGGTCTGAGACAGGAGGTAGATCACTCAGCTGTTCTAGTGGTCTGAGGGAGGAGGTAGATCACTCAGCTGTTCTAGTGGTCTGAGGGAGGAGGTAGATTACTCAGCTGTTCTAGTGGTCTGAGGGAGGAGGTAGATTACTCAGCTGTTCTAGTGGTCTGAGGGAGGAGGTAGATTACTCAGCTGTTCTAGTGGTCTGAGGGAGGAGGTAGATCACTCAGCTGTTCTAGTGGTCTGAGGGAGGAGATAGATCACTCAGCTGTTCTACAGTGGTCTGAGGGAGGAGTTAGATCACTCAGCTTTTCTACAGTGGTCTGAGACAGGAGGTAGATCACTCAGCTGTTATACAGTGGTCTGAGGGAGGAGGTAGATCACTCAGCTGTTCTACAGTGGTCTGAGGGAGGAGGTAGATCACTCAGCTGTTCTACAGTGGTCTGAGACAGGAGGTAGATCACTCAGCTGTTCTACAGTGGTCTGAGGGAGGAGGTAGATCATTAAGCTGTTCGACAGTGGTCTGAGGGAGGAGGTAGATTACTCAGCTGTTCTAGTGGTCTGAGGGTGGAGGTAGATTACTCAGCTGTTCAAGTGGTCTGAGGGAGGAGGTAGATTACTCAGATGTTCTAGTGGTCTGAGGGTGGATGTAGATTACTCAGCTGTTCAAGTGGTCTGAGACAGGAGGTAGATCACTCAGCTGTTCTAGTGGTCTGAGACAGGAGGTAGATCACTCAACTGTTCTAGTGGTCTGAGACAGGAGGTAGATCACTCAGCTGTTCTACAGTGGTCTGAGGGAGGAGGTAGATCACTCAGCTGTTCTACAGTGGTCTGAGACAGGAGGTAGATCACTCAGCTGTTCTACAGTGGTCTGAGGGAAGAGGTATATCACTCAGCTGTTCTACAGTGATCTGAGGGAGGAGGTAGATTACTCAGCTGTTCTAGTGGTCTGAGGGAGGAGGTAGATTACTCAGCTGTTCTACAGTGTTCTGAGGGTTGAGGTAGATTACTCAGCTGTTCTAGTGGTCTGAGACAGGTTGTAGATTACTCAGCTGTTCTAGTGGTCTGAGGGAGGAGGTAGATTACTCAGCTGTTCTAGTGGTCTGAGACAGGAGGTAGATTACTCAGCTGTTCTAGTGGTCTGAGACAGGAGGTAGATCACTCAGCTGTTCTGGTGCTCTGAGACAGGAGGTAGATCACTCAGCTGTTCTAGTGGTCTGAGACAGGAGGTAGATTACTCAGTGTTCTACAGTGGTCTGAGGGAGGAGGTAGATCACTCAGCTGTTCTAGTGGTCTGAGGGAGGAGGTAGATCACTCAGCTGTTCTAGTGGTCTGAGGGAGGAGATAGATCACTCAGCTGTTCTACAGTGGTCTGAGGGAGGAGGTAGATCACTCAGCTGTTCTAGTGGTCTGAGGAAGGAGGTAGATCACTCAGCTGTTCTACAGTGGTCTGAGGGAAGAGGTATATCACTCAGCTGTTCTAGTGGTCTGAGGGAGGAGGTAGATTACTCAGCTGTTCTAGTGGTCTGAGACAGGAGGTAGATCACTCAGCTGTTCTACAGTGGTCTGAGGGAAGAGGTATATCACTCAGCTGTTCTAGTGGTCTGAGACAGGTTGTAGATTACTCAGCTGTTCTAGTGGTCTGAGACAGGAGGTAGATTACTCAGCTGTTCTAGTGGTCTGAGACAGGAGGTAGATCACTCAGCTGTTCTGGTGCTCTGAGACAGGAGGTAGATCACTCAGCTGTTCTAGTAGTCTGAGGGAGATGTTAGAGTACGAGCGTTTTCAAGTGAAACGTTAATAACAATTTGTACAGTTCTTATAGTTACTTGTTACATTTGACTGTATAAAAGTTAGTATTACTACTGATTACTCTGAGAGTGAGGCAGATATATATTATTACTGTGTAAAACCTAGCAGTACTACTGATTTCTCTGAGAGTGAGGCAGATATATATTGATACAGTGTAAAACCTAGCAGTACTACTGATTTCTCTGAGAGTGAGACAGATAAGTAGCATTTAGCAACAAAAAAACATGATTATTTGTCTCTCTGAAATGAAACCATCAGGTGATAGATTACAATCAAATACATGTCCGTTATTGAACAACCCCATGCCATGATTAGATAGTGAGAAAACACAATAATTTATTTGATCATTTCTTTAAACAATAAAAGTATAATATATAATATAATTTACGAACATTTCTGAAAATTGATATATAGGATTTTTGGAATGAAACTCTTCTAATGTTTCCCCATCTGAGCTCAGAGTAGATGAGAGATGTAATGTTTGTCTCTGTTGTGTGGAAGTCCAATCAAGGAGGAGAATCTAGCCTCCCCTGTACCCAGCTGTATGTCCATGAAGAGTGACATGTCTATGGAACGTCCGATAGACTTTAGAGAGGGAGACTTTTCTACTGAACAAAGGTAAGAAAAACTCATGGGTCATGGTCAGTGAGATAAACAACACTGTCTCTAGTCATTTCTCCTCTCTCATTTTACCATTTCCTTTTGTTGTTTTCATAATCCATAGACTAATCATTTTGTCCATTTCATAGTCCTAATTCCCTCCATGTGTTCGTGTGTGTGTGTGTGTGTGTGTGTGTGTGTGTGTGTGTGTGTACTCCCTGGATGAGGAGATGTAATCTCATGTTTTGTCCACAGAAACCAACAGGAGAGATCAGAGTCAGAGATTCTCAGTGGTCAGTCTTCCCAGAGTCATCAAACAGACCTGGACTCCATATTCAGTGTATGTGGTCCTGTTATGAACATTTGTTTTTGTTTCCTCAAGTAAAGTTGATCTGTCAATCATTCATCAGTGTGTTAATGAGAAAGCATTTCTTCTCTTGCTTAACTTATTCACTTAATTTTTTTCAGTTGCTTGAAGAGAATATTATTACATTTGTAAAGAACGAGCTGAAGATGTTCAAGAGGATTCTTAGTCCAGAACTCCCAGAAGGCTTTGAGAGTCAGAAGCAGGATAAGGAAGTGGTGGGTGCTGAAGATGAGAAGCAGGAGAGAAGTGCCAGAGAGGGGGCTCTGAAGATCACACTGCACGTCCTGAGGAAAATGAACCAGAAGGAGCTTGCTGACACACTGGAGAAATGTAAGAGCTGTCTGCCGAATGTTGAATGCAGTTTTATAACATTTAAAAGCTGTAGCTAAAGTACAGCTAAGGTAGCTATGTAACTCAATGATATTGTAGCAGCCTTAACAAAACACCTAGTGACCTCATCAAGTAGCAGCAGGGATGTGTTGTGTTGATTAATTTAGAGAGAGAGAGAGAGAGAGAGAGAGAGAGAGAGAGAGAGAGAGAGAGAGAGAGAGAGAGAGAGAGAGAGAGAGAGAGATCGGGACAAGGTATCACGTCTGGTGAACAGGTCAGAGTTCCTTATCCACAGGCAGACCAGTAGAAACTGGATCAGCAGCACTACGAGAGAGAGAGAGAGAGAGAGAGAGAGAGAGAGAGAGAGAGAGAGAGAGAGAGAACATTAATAATACCATCAATAATAATATAATCAGTCACACCAGTCTGTAATGCATTATGAAAACATTTACACATTTACACAGTCAGTTAAGATACTAAATTATTATAATTTAAAACTTTGTAACAGTCCTACAATACTGTAGGCATTAAAACAGACGTAATATTAATATCCTCTATGTTATTCCTAGATTCAGATGAGCTTGCTGTGATTTGCCAACGTGAACTCAAATCTAATCTAAAGAAGAAGTTTCAATGTGTATTTGAGGGGATCGCTAAACAAGGAAACCCAACACTTCTCAATAAGATCTACACAGAGCTCTACATCACAGAGGGTGGAACAGGAGAGGTCAATAATGAACATGAGCTGAGACAGATAGAGACAACAACCAGGAAACAAGCAAGACCAGAGACTCCAATCAAATGTAACGACATCTTCAAACACTTAACTGGACAAGACCAACGTTTCAGAGCTGTGCTGACAAAGGGAGTCGCTGGCATTGGAAAAACAGTCTCTGTGCAGAAGTTCATTCTGGACTGGGCTGAAGGAAAAGCAAATCAGGATGTACAATTTGTATTTTCATTTCCTTTTCGGGAGCTGAATTTGATGAAAGGTGACAAACACACTTTCATTGAACTTCTCAATCACTTCTCAATGGAAACCAAACAATCAAGAATCTACAACTATGACAAGTACAAAGTTCTGTTCATCTTTGATGGTCTGGATGAGTGCCGACTGCCCCTAGACTTCCAGAATAACAAGATCTGTTGTGACGTCACAGAGTCAACCTCAGTGGATGTTCTGCTGACAAATCTCATCAAGGGAAATCTGCTTCCTTCTGCTCTCATCTGGATAACTACCCGACCTGCAGCAGCCAATATGATCCCTTCATGGTGTGTTGACCAGGTGACAGAGGTGCGAGGGTTCAATGACCTACAGAAGGAGGAGTACTTCAGGAAGAGATTCAGTGATGAGGACCTGGCCAACAGAATCATCTCACACATAAAGACATCAAGGAGCCTCCACATCATGTGCCACATTCCAGTCTTCTGTTGGATTTCTGCAACAGTCCTTGAACACATGCTGAAACATAAGAGAGAAGAGATGCCCAAGACTCTGACTGAGATGTACACACACCTTGTGGAGTTTCATACCAAACAGAAGAATGAAAAGTATCTTGGGAAAGAAGAGACAGGTCCACACTGGAATCAGGAGAGCATTCTGTCACTGGGAAAACTGGCTTTTCAACAGCTTGTGAAGGGCAATCTGATTTTCTATGAAGAAGACCTGAAAGAGGCTGGCATTGATGTCAATGAAGCCTCAGTGTACTCAGGATTGTGCACACAGCTCTTTAAAGAAGAATGTGTTCTGTACCAAGACAAGGTGTACTGCTTCGTGCATCTGAGCATTCAGGAGTTTCTGGCTGCTGTATATGTGTTCCTCTCATTCATCAACAACAATGAGAATCTAATGGCCGAACCGCAATCAACGTCCATTAACTATTTTGCGCTGAAGCCTGAAGCTACTGTCTACAAGAGTGCTGTGGATAAAGCCTTACAAAATGAGACGGGAAACCTGGACCTTTTCCTTCGCTTCCTTCTGGGCCTCTCACTGGAGTCCAATCAGAAGCACTTACGAGGTCTACTGACAAAGACAAGAAGCAGCTCACAGAGCCATGAAGATACAGTCAAGTACATCAAGAAGAAAATCAAGGAGAATCCCTCTCCAGAGAGGAGCATCAATCTGTTCCACTGTCTGAATGAACTGAATGACCATTCTCTAGTGGAGGAGGTCCAAAGCTACCTGAGATCAGGAAGTCTCTCAGAAGACAACCTGTCACGTGCACAGTGGTCTGCTCTGGTATTTGTGTTGTTGACTTCAGAAAAGGAGCTGGATGTGTTTGACCTGAAGAAATACTCCAGATCAGAGGAAGGTCTTCTGAGGCTGCTGCCAGTGGTCAAAGCCTCCAGAGCTGTTCTGTGAGTACATCAAATGACATATAAGAACAAATCATCAGGAAGAAATATTCAGTTTAGATTAACCTCTATGTGCTAGGCCAGTTGAATCCTGTGGCGCGTTATTCAAATCCTTAGAAATGCTATTACTTCAATTTTTCAAAAATATGACTATTTTACACCATTTTAAAGATAAGACTCTCTTTAATCTAACCACACTGTCCGATTTCAAAAAGGCTTTACAACGAAAGCAAAACATTAGATTATGTCAGCAGAGTACTGAGCCAGAAATAATCAGACACCCATTTTTCAAGCTAGCATATAATGTCACATAAACCCAAACCACAGCTAAATGTAGCACTAACCTTTGATGATCTTCATCAGATGACAACCCTAGGACATTATGTTATACAATACATGCATGTTTTGTTCAATCAAGTTCATATTTATATCAAAAACCAGCTTTTTACATTTGCAAGTGACTAGCATGTGACTAGCATTCCCACCGAACACTGCCGGTGAATTTACTAAATTACTCACGATAAACGTTCACTAAAAGCATAACAATTATTTTAAGAATTATAGATACAGAACTCCTCTATGCACTCGATATGTCCGATTTTAAAATAGCTTTTCGGTGAAAGCACATTTTGCAATATTCTCAGTAGATAGCCCGGCATCACAGGGCTAGCTATTTAGACACCCAGCAGGTTTAGCACTCATCAAAGTCAGATTTACTATAAGAAAAATGTTCTTACCTTTGTTGTTCTTCGTCAGAATGCACTCCCAGGACTTCTACTTCAATAACAAATGTTGGTTAGGTCCAAAATAATCAATCGTTATATCCAAACAGCGGCGTTTTGTTCGTGCGTTCTAGACACTATCCTAAAGGCTAAATCAGGGTTACGAGCATGGTGCAATTCGTGACAAAAGAATTCTAAATATTCCATTACCGTACTTCGAAGCATGTCAACCGCTGTTTAAAATCAATTTTTATGCCATTTTTCTCATAAAAAAGCGATAATATTCCGACCGGGAATCTGCGTTTAGATAAACAGACAAAGGAAAACAAAGCATTTGGTCGAAGCGGGCACGCCCCTAAGCCCATAGTACTCTGAGTGGCCACTTGCCAAAAGCGATAAAGTGTTTCAGCCAGAGCCTGCCTCGATATCGTTCAACGTTTTCCCGGGCTCTGAGACCCTATGGAAGACGTAGGAAGTGTCACGTTATTGCACAGATCCTGAGTCTTCAATAAAAAGAGCCAAGATGAAACACTACTTCTCAGACAGGCCACTTCCTGCTTGAAATCTTCTCAGGTTTTGGCCTGCCATAGGAGTTCTGTTATACTCACAGACACCATTCAAACAGTTTTAGAAACTTTAGGGTGTTTTCTATCCAAAGCCAATAATTATATGCATATTCTAGTTACTGGGCAGGAGTAGTAACCAGATTATATCGGGTTACGTTTTTTATCCAGCCGTGTCAATACTGCCCCCTATCCCCAACAGGTTAAAATATTTATTATTGAAAAACTTACTGAATCAGTGCATTGGTATAACATTATGACCATACAATTCTAGGAGACGGAAGATTAATCTATATGTTGTTTGAGAGAATAAACCAAATGCATCTGACACTAGTTAAATTAACAGTGTGTTTGTGAAGTCATGATGATTTCTTTGTCAGGCTGTCAGGCTGTGGAGTCACAGAGGAAGGCTGTGCTTCTCTGGTCTCAGCTCTGAGGTCAAACCCCTCACACCTGAGAGAGCTGGATCTGAGTAACAATGACCTGAAGGATTCAGGAGTGAAGCTGCTCTCTGCTGGGCTGGGGAATCCCCACTGTAAACTGGAGACTCTGAGGTCAGTACTCCTGTATTTGGTCAACAAGTGATAACTGTTCACCAGATCCACATGTGTTTAACAGGCACACATAGTCCACACCATATGTGTTTGGACAGTGAAGCTTACAGTTTTAAATGTGGTGCTATGAATCAAATCAAATCAAATCAAATGTATTTATATAGCCCTTCGTACATCAGCTGATATCTCAAAGTGCTGTACAGAAACCCAGCCTAAAACTCCAAACAGCAAGCAATGCATGTGAAAGAAGCACGGTGGCTAGGAAAAACTCCCTAGGAAAAACTAGAAAGGCCAAAAACCTAGGAAGAAACCTAGAGAGGAACCAGGCTATGAGGGGTGGCTCTTCTGGCTGTGCAGGGTGGATATTATAACAGAACATGGTCAAGATGTTAAAATGTTCATAAATGACCAGCATGGTCAAATAATAATAATCATAGTAGTTGTCGAGGGTGCAACAAGCACGTCCGGTGAACAGGTCAGGGTTCCATAGCCGCAGGCAGAACAGTTGAAACTGGAGCAGCAGCACGGCCAGGTGGACTGGGGACAGCAAGGCATCATCATACCAGGTAGTCCTGAGGCATGGTCCTAGGGCTCAGGTCCTCCGAGAGAAAGACAGAAAGAGAGAAAGAGAGAATTAGAGAAAGCATATTTAAATTCACACAGGACACCGGATAAAGACAAGAGAAATACTCCAGATGTAACAGACTGACCCTAGCCCCCCGACACATAAACTACTGCAGCATAAATACTGGAGGCTGAGACAGGAGGGATCAGAAGACACTGTGGCCCCATCCGATGATACCCCCGGACAGGGCCAAACAGGCAGGATATAACCCCACCCACTTTGCCAAAGCACAGCCCCCACATCACTAGAGGGATGTCTCCAACCACCAACTTACCGTCCTAAGACAAGGCCAAATATAGCCCACAACGATCTCCGCCATGGCACAACCAAAGGGGGGGGCGCCAACCCAGACAGGAAGACCACGTCAGTGACTCAACCCACTCAAGTGACGCACCCCTCCCATGGACGGCATGGGCTTGAGTATTTGGGTATGCTCCAGCATTTTGGATTTAAGATAGATTGTTTCATATTAGGCGACAGTACAGAATGTCGCCTTTTATTTAATCCCCTGAACAAGGCAGTTATAATGTAAAAACTTCTTAGGGATAGCGTCTAGTTTCCTGAATTTCCGCCTGACTGACATACCCAAATACTCAAGCCCAAAAGCTAGGATATGCATTTAATTGGTAGCATTGGGTAGAAAACACTTAGAAGTTTCTACAACTGTTGAAATAATGTCTGTGACTATAACATAATTGATATGGAACAAAAAAATCTGAAGAATATCCAACTGAATTTGTTTTGTTTTTTAGGCCGCAGGCTCTTCCAATGCAAACCTATTGGCTATATGTAAATCCGGTTCCCAGATTGCAATTCCTATGACTTCCACTAGATGTCAACAGCCTTTATTCAAGGTTTCAGGCTTGTTTCAAACCCCTCACATTCATACTACTTTCCGTATGAAATATTATAGTTTATTTTCATTTAAGACTTGTCACGCCCTGACCTTGGATATCCTTTGATGTCTCTATTTTGGTTGGTCAGGGCGTGAGTTCGGGTGGGCATTCTATGTCCTTTTTCTAAGTTTGGTATTTCTTTGTTTCGGCCGGGTATGGCTCTCAATCAGGGACAGCTGTATATCATTGTTGCTGATTGGGAGCCATACTTAGGCAGCCTGTTTTCCTTTGGGTTTTGGTGGGTGGTTAATTTCTGTTTAGTGTTTTGCACCTGACGGAACTGTTTGGTTGTTCTTTTGTTTGCTTGTCGCATTAGTGTTCAGTTTTAACATTAAAATGACGAACACTTACCACGCTGCATTTTGGTCTGATTTCTCTTCCCCTTCATCCGAGGACGACGAAGACCGTTACAGAATCACCCACCATAAGAAGACCAAGCAGCGTGGATTGGAGCATCGGGTTGATGGATGGACTTGGCAGAAGGAGCGAAGATTCTGGGAGGACAAGTTATGGGAGCTACGGGAGCCCGAGAGGCAGCCTCAAACATTTATTTTGGGGGGGCCCACAAGAAGTTGGCCTGAGTCAGGATGGAATACTGAGCCAATTTCCCGTGCTTATAGGAGGCATCGTAGTACTGGTCAGGCACCGTGTTATGCGGTAGAGAGCACAGTGTCCCCAGTACGCGTTGAGAGCCCGGTGCGCTACATCCCAGCTCCTAACATCTGCCAGGCGAGAGTGGGCATTGAGCCGGGGCGGAGTGTTCCAGCTCAGTGCATCTGGTCTCCGTTGCGCTGTCTCGGTCCAGGTTATCCTGCGCCGGCGCTGCGTACTGTGTCTCCGGAGCGCTGGGATGAATCAGTCCGTCCTCTGCCTGTGCGCCGCCCGCGCCGGGCTAGGTTGGGTATTCAGCCTGGAAGATGGGTAACAAGCCTACGCACCAGATCTCCAGTGCGACCCCACAGTCCAGTACGCCCTGTTCCTGCTCCTCGCACTAGCCTTGAGGTGCGGGTCTCCATTCTGGTACCTCCAGTACCAGCCCCATGCACCAGGACTCCAGTGCGTCAGCCCAGTCCAGCTCGTCCTGCTCCTGCTCCTCGCACTAGCCCTGTGGTGCGTGTCCCTAGTCTGGCGCCTCCTAAGCAAGCCCCACACATCAGGCCTTCAGTGCGCAGTTCCCGTCCAGAGCTTCCGGCAACAGTGCCCCGTCCAGAGTGTCCGGCAACAGTGCCCCGTCCATAGTGTCCAGCAACAGTGCCCCGTCCAGAGTGTCCGGCAACAGTGCCCCGACCAGAGTGTCCGGCAACAGTGCCCCCGTCCAGAGCTTCCGGCGATAGTGCCCCATCTAGAGATGGCCCAGAGTCCGAAGCCAGCAGCGATGGCCCAAAGTCCGGAGCCAGCAGAGACAGCCCACAGTCCGGGACCGACAGAGACGGCCCACAGTCCGGAACCGACAGAGACGCCCTCCAGTCCGGAACCGACAGAGACGCCCTCCAGTCCAGAGCTCCCAGAGTCGCCCTCCAGTCCGGGGCCCGCTGCGAGGGTCCCTAGTCCGTGGTCGGCGGCAAGAGACCACGCTCTAGGGGAGCCATTAAAGTGGGGTGAGCCAGCGGTGGAGCGGGGTCTGCGTCCTGCTCCTGAGCCGCCACCACGGGTAGATGCCCACCCGGAACCTGCCCTATAGGTTTAGGTTTTGCGGCCGGAGTCTGCACCTTTGGGGTGGTACTGTCACGCCCTGACCTTGGAGATCCTTTTATGTCTCTATTTTGGTTGGTCAGGGAGTGAGTTGGGGTGGGCATTCTATGTCCTATTTTCTATGTTTGGTATTTCTTTGTTTTGGCCCGGGTATGGCTCTCAATCAGGGACAGCTGTATATCGTTGTTGCTGATTGGGAGCCATACTTAGGCAGCCTGTTTTCCTTTGGGTTTTGGTGGGTGGTTAATTTCTGTTTAGTGTTTTGCACCTGACGGAACTGTTTGGTTGTTCTTTTGTTTGCTTGTCGCATTCGTGTTCAGTTTTAACATTAAAATGATGAAAACTTGCCAAGCTGCATTTTGGAATGATTTCTCTTCCCCTTCATCCGAGGACGACGATGACGTTACAAGAGTACCTGAGGATTAACCTGTCTGGGCTAGGTGGGATGTCAGCGTCCCACTCTATTCAACAACCAGTGGTATACCGTGGCGCGAAATACAAAAACCTTAAATGCTATAACTTCAATTTCTCAAACATATGACTATTTTACACCATTTGAAAGATAAGACTCTCGTTAATCCAACCACATTGTCCGATTTCAAAAAGGCTTTACAGCGAAAGCAAAACATTAGATTATGTCAGGAGAGTACCCAGCCAAAAATAATCACACAGCCATTTTCAAAGCAAGCATATATGTCACAAAAACCCAAACCACAGCTAAATGCACTCCTAGGACATTATGTTATACAATACATGCATGTTTTGTTCAATCAAGTTCATATTTATGTCAAAAAACAGCTTTTTACATTAGCATGTGATGTTCAGAACTAGCATACCCACCCAAAACTTCCGGTGAATTTACTAAATTACTCATGATAAACATTTACAAAATACATAACACTTATTTTAAGAATTATAGATACAGAACTCCTTTATGCAATTGCGGTGTCAGATTTTAAAATAGCTTTTCGGCGAAGTTTACCAGTAGCCTTTTTGGATTCCTTTGTCTGCATGTTGAACGAGTGGATTACTGAAATCGATGGCACCAACTAAACTGACTTTTTGGATTATAAAGAAGGATTTAATCTAACAAAATGACCATTCATCTTGTAGCTGGGACCCTTGGGATTGCAAACAGAGGAAGATCTGCAAAAGTAAGTGATTTATTTTATCGCTGTTTGTGATTTTGTGACGCCTGTGCTGGTTGAAAAATATGTTGTTGTATGGTGCTGTCTTCAGACAATCGCAATGTATGCTTTCGCTGTGAAGTCTATTGTAAATTGGACAACGCAGTTCGATTAACAAGATTTTAAGCTTTTAAATTATATAAGACACTTGTATTTTCATGAATGTTTAATATTACAATTATTTATTTGAATTGCGCGCTCTCCAATTTCCCGGAAGTTGTCGACTGGTGTCCCGCTAGCGGGATCTACGTTCATTTGTATGCTACCATGATTATGAATAATAATGAATGAATGATGAATGAGAAAGTTACAGAGGCACAAAGATCATACCCCCTCTGTTATTGGTAATGGTGAGAGGTTAGCATGTTTTGTTGTAGTCTCTGTTATTGGTAATGGTGAGAGGTTAGCATGTTTTGTTGTAGCCTCTGTTATTGGTAATGGTGAGAGGTTAGCATGTTTTGTTGTAGTCTCTGTTATTGGTAATGGTGAGAGGTTAGCATGTTTTGTTGGAGGCCTTCTACTGGATCTAAACTGTTCCTGTTTCCGGTCACAACTTGCAGACTTGTTTACGCTGCTGTGCGTTTTGTTGCCGATCTTACTTTGCTACCTGATGGATTTTTACTTTTTCATTACCGTATATTTTTACTTTTTCCCTCACTCAACTTTTTTCATTCAACTTTTTCACCCCGGAGGTTTTATCTGGACATGGTTCGTCAGGACTTCAAACAGCCGAAGCTAAGTAACATTAACATGATGCCTTCTAATTGCAGTCGTTGTACTTATAATATACAGGAGAACGATCGCCTTACGGCAAGGATAGCTGTGCTGCAAGCCCAGCTTCAGACGCGATCGTTAGGCAAGGGTAATTTCAGTGTAGGAAAGGATGAAACAGCGTCTGTGCCACCAGTAAGTACAGATAGTAACGTTAGTATAAACCCCCTCGCACGGTCCCCGCAGCCGGACATCTTTCTCATGGCTTCTGGAGGGAAACGCTGTAGGAATGCTCAACCGGTGTCGCTTATTCAGCCGACAGAAACTTTCAACCGGTTCTCCCCATTAAGCGAGTCGGAGTCGGAGGCCGAGATTTCTCTGGTCTCTACTCCTCCCGTTGTGGGGTCTGAGACGCCGACGGCTCCCACCATTAGCTCTGACAAATTGAAAACCCTAGTCATTGGCGACTCCATTACCCGCAGTATTAGACTTAAAACTAATCATCCAGCGATCATACACTGTTTACCAGGGGGCAGGGCTACCGACGTTAAGGCTAATCTAAAGACGGTGCTGGCTAAAGCTAAAACTGGCCAGTGTAGAGAGTATAGAGATATTGTTATCCACGTCGGCACCAACGATGTTAGGATGAAACAGTCAGAGGTCACCAAGCGCAACATAGCTTCAGCGTGTAAATCAGCTAGAAAGATGTGTCGGCATCGATTAATTGTCTCTGGCCCCCTCCCAGTTAGGGGGAGTGATGAGCTCTACAGCAGAGTCTCACAACTCAATCGCTGGTTGAAAACTGTTTTCTGCCCCTCCCAAAAGATAGAATTTGTAGATAATTGGCCCTCTTTCTGGGACTCACCCACAAACAGGACCAAGCCTGGCCTGTTGAGGAGTGACGGACTCCATCCTAGCTGGAGGGGTGCTCTCATCTTATCTACGAACATAGACAGGGCTCTAACTCCTCTGGCTCCACAATGAAATAGGGTGCATGCCAGGCAGCAGGCTGTTAGCCAGCCTGCCAGCTTAGTGGAGTCTGCCACTAGCACAGTCAGCGTAGTCAGCTCAGCTTTCCCCATTGAGACCGTGTCTGTGCCTCGATCTAGGTTGGGCAAAATTAAAAATGGCGGTGTTCGCTTTAGCAATCTCACTAGTATAAAGACCTCCTCCATTCCTGCCATTATTGAAAGAGATTGTGATACCTCACATCTCAAAATTGGGTTACTTAATGTTAGATCCCTCACTTCCAAGGCAGTTATAGTCAATTAACTAATCACTGATAATAATCTTGATGTGATTGGCCTGACTGAAACATGGCTTAAGCCTGATGAATTTACTGTGTTAAATGAGGCCTCACCCCCTGGTTACACTAGTGACCATACCCCCCGTGCATCCGGCAAAGGCGGAGGTGTTGCTAACATTTACGATAGCAAATTTAAATTTACAAAAAAAAACAATTACGTTTTCGTCTTTTGAGCTTCTAGTCATGAAATCTATGCAGCCTACTCACTCACTTTTTATAGCTACTGTTTACAGGCCTTCTGGGCCATATGCAGTGTTCCTCACTGAGTTCCCTGAATTCATATCGGATCTTGTAGTCATAGCAGATAATATTCAAATTTTTGGTGACTTTAACGTTCACATGGAAAAGTCCACAGACCCACTCCAAAAGGCTTTCGGAGCCATCATCGACTCAATGGGTTTTGTCCAACATGTCTCTGGACCTACTCACTGCCACAGTCATACTCTGGACCTAGTTTTGTCCCATGGAATAAATGTTGTGGATCTTAATGTTTTTCCTCATAATCCTGGATTATCGGACCACCATTTTATTGCGTTTGCAATCGCAACAAATAATCTGCTCAGACCCCAACCAAGGAGCATTAAAAGTCATGCTATAAATCTCAGACAACCCAAAGATTCCTTGATGCCCTTCCAGACTCCCTCTGCCTACCCAAGGATGTCAGAGGACAAAAATCAGTTAACCACCTAACCGAGGAACTCAATTTAACCTTGCGCAATACCCTAGATGCAGTTGCACCCCTAAAAATTAAAAACATCTGTCATAAGAAACTAGTTCCCTGGTGTCGTGACGTTGTATTAGTTAATGTGACGACTGTTGCTCATTGAATGATTAACGGTTTATAATTGCGTTATTAAATTAATTAAGCAATGAATCAAGCAATTATTAACTCATCAACCTGGGGCACCATGGGAACAGTATTTTGATTGAGTTTCTATTTCCCAAATTAACTCAAAGGATATCAGAATATTGATTTTACAACAGTCGCTAAATTAATCAATTTCCTCTACAGTCTCATTCTGAACGTCGCATAATCCGGGAATCTGCACGGACCCGGGCTTCACCAATGAGTATACCACACCAATCTTAGTTGATTATTTATTTACTAGCAAGCTAAAATGATGATAAAATTACACATACACAAAACACAGTCTAGATATTGATTAGGACTTAGTATAACGGGCCAACACACTATGGCGCGTGTTACCCAAAATGGGGATTTAAAAGAGAGAGAAATCAAGAAAGTACATGAGAGAAATATACATTTGGATTCATTTGTCAGCCATGCTTATTTAAACCTGGCCTTGCCCCGAACTGCCGCTCTTATGGGTCAGAATATAATGATGTAATTACGTGTTGGAGGTCTCAGGTGGGAAGCTCCGCGTGTGTCGTTTAGGCTTCTCTGTGACGCACTTCTCCGGCGCAACTCTCTGGTTGTCCTCACGATGTCAGTGTCCTTCTTGGCTAAGTGGTCTGATCCCTCGCCCTTGATCTGAAAGGGGTCTTCTGAGGACAGACAGCTCTGTAGCTCAGAGCTCACAGCTTCGGACTCGAACGGTGTCTATACCACGATTCAATGGAGAGTGTGGTTCGGCTTGAATTCACCCGCTTAGACACAGCTACTCGTCCGTAGCTCGTGTAGAAAAAGATTTCTTTGTCTTCAACCTTGTGTTTCGTTTTGGGGTTCGTTGACTTTGTTAGACCTTAGCTGCAGCTTGGGGTCACTTAGTCTCCTTGTTAATTCTTCACTCTCCTGTCTTATACCCTAGGGTCAGAAGTGGGCGTAACCGCCTTTAGGGCAATTCTCTGGGCGGACCAAGTAAAGGGGCAAGGCCTAGATTTGACTAAAATCCTATTTTAGACACTACCTTCACATCTCATCTTTACCAAAACATTCTCTTTGATTTGGATATTTTCCACACAACGTACAATGTATAAACATCAGGCATATACTGGGAAAACTCTTAAAGGTACAATGTTTTCATAATAACGTCATCTCTTAACCTTTAATAACAATTCAAAAGTTACATACATTTTCATATTCCACCTCTCGTCATGACCACCATTGTGGCTGACGGAAACCATTGTTCCAAAGTCCCTTTATTGCATGTTTTAATGTTCTGAGGCCAGTTCTCCATAGTGAGAGGACAAAGGAATTTCTCAGTGGCCTAAGGTTTATTATGGCGTGAGGGGTCATAAAACCCCCACATCTTCAGACCCCTAGATCTCTCCTCCTCTGTTGGGGTTTTGGGAGATAATCTGTAGGGTGGTGGTCTCCTGTACCCTGACCTGATCAGGACAGTCATGACAGTCCCCCTCTGGTAGGTTCAACTTGGAATGATTCTGCATGTTGCAACCCACCATAAGAATGACCATCGGATGTCCTGGTCTGTGGATCATCAGAGCAGCCCCCCCCCCCCCCCCCTTTGGTGGTTCACCCTGGTAGGCTTTCCGCAAGCTGTGGATCACCACCAGAATGGACCTAGGAGGTCTGGCAGTGGCTCTGTGTTCCGGCCCGTCGTCTGGTTATCCCGGCCAGTGGACCTAGGCAGTAACTTGGCAGACGTTAATAATGCACAACACTCAGGCAATACATCATTACATTTCCTCCCCAAACGAGCGGCGTCTTGGCTCTAAGGCTTCCTAAGTGTCAAAGGTAATGAAACAAAAAATTTGAATAAAAACATAAAAGTATACAAAATATGTCTACCACACCTTAATCATCTAATATGGACTATGTTCTATATATGTCCAAGATCTAGGCTAAATAGCTCTATCATGGCATTGTCTCTAATGTCATGTCTAGGGTGATCCTACTTGCAGGTGGGTAGTTAAGGCACTTGGAAAAACTTGGCCCCTGAAGGGCAAAGCTTACATTAGGGACATTACTGGGCTGACCTAGCGAGTTCGGGAGAGGAGGCTGGGACTGGGCCCTGTAAGAGGGTTTCCGGATCCATTGCCAACTTTCCAAAAATCGGGATCGCTTCCGTCCCACGGGTGATCCTAGTATAAGACCTCATTAGGTCTTCCATTACACGTGTGCGCCTGTGTACGTAGTAGGTGCACACGCCAAGGGAAATGAGACCAAGGATCACAGTCAGGATACTGTCCGGCACCGTCCAAGAGCGGGCGACAGACCAATCTTTTGGTCTGTAGTCAGTCAGGTCGACTAACAGTGCCTCATCCAGTCCGCTAAGATCAACAGTCATGGGTCCCTCGTACTGGATTTGGTATTGAATGGCTTGTGGTAACTCAAGGGAACGTTTAGCAAAAGCGTCCGGCATTTCAATCTCTGTGTCTATCCGGTCGTCGGGAAGGTGGTATAGAGCGAGGTCGTCTACGTGAATAATCGCCCCCTCTGGTACCGTAACAAAAACAGTCTGGTTGGGGAGGTTCAATTGGGTGATGGAGTCATGGCGTTCGTAAGTCATAGTGGCGGACGCGAACGGTGTGTTGACCAACCATCGGTTCCCTACCACCTCCACTTGTGTGGTGGTGGCCCCATCCCTGGCTGTTAGTTTGGCTCTACAGCGTTCTTCGCTGGTGATAGCTTTAATACCACAAAGACGCTCGGTGTTATCCCTGACAAATGGTTTGATAGGACAAAGGTAGTGGACATCTTTGGTTAGAGTACACATTAGCAGGTTAGGGGTGAGATAGAAATCTGGGTTGTTTTCCTGGTAAGCTACAACTGGGGGCGTGGCAATCTTTACGTGGGTACTGTCGCGCCAAAATCCTACATTGAGAACCGTTTTCAATCTATAGATATTCTCCAGTTCAACAACCGGCAGCGTCAGTAGAAAACCCACTTCATTACGATCAACATCAACGTGTATTGGCATGGCCGACCCCAGAATATAGGCCAAATGTGACTGTAACGGCCTTATCGTGGTTGAAGTAGCTGAGGTCAATATGTCGTGCACCATTGAGGGGCACTAGATATGAGGGGATTCTATTCATGGCCAAGTCGTCCATAGAAGAGCTAACTTCACGGAGAAAATCCTCCAGTAACAATCGAACCAATTGGACATGGGCATAGTCATGGTTCATGACCTCTGCTCGCTTTCCTACAGACAGGATAGTTTTGTTCAGGAGAGTAGCGTGTGTGTTGACCACCAGAATAGTGTCCTGGAGAGACTTTCCCACATGTTGCAACCTAAGGGCCTGTGCCTTCATCTGTTGCTGGATAAGTGGCATCTCTTCAGTAATCTCCCTAACATTCCTCTTGACTGTGGCTAGACTGACTGCGTTGACGGCAGTGGTACCTAGGCAAATAGTGACCCTACGGCTGCCCCTATAGATAGTAGCGCCCCGACAAATCGTTTTTCTCGCCTGGGCTCAGCTAGTTCTGACTGTGTTATTGTGAACTTTTGGAGTTGGGCCAACATATGGGCAGTGTCTTGCTGGGCGTGCTTAATTGCCTGGCTGGTCCAGTCAGCCCCGGCCCAACTCAAATGCGCCGCAGGTGGAATGTGTTGGCGGTACACATTCTCTGCATCTAGGCAGACATATACCCTCTGCGTGTGTACTCGGCAGTTAGTTATGAGGAGTCCTGGATCGTCGCGGAGAACGATTCCCGTAGGGGGTCCGTTCGTGATTACGTCTGCTGGGTTGGTTTTGACCAGGGCGCAGAGTGTCAGGATCATCCAAAGGAACTCCATCCTACAGAAACGCATAATCAGAGATTGTTGGATTATTTCAGTTATTTGTATTCGTAAACAAAAATTGTTTCGACAACTATTTTTCTGTTTTTCTTATTTTTAATCAGTACAGCGCAGGACATTTACATTACATTTACATTTAAGTCATTTAGCAGACGCTCTTATCCAGAGCGACTTACAAATTGGTGCATTCACCTTATGATATCCAGTGGAACAACCACTTTACAATAGTGCATCTAAATCTTTTAAGGGGGGGGGGGTTAGAAGGATTACTTTATCCTATCCTAGGTATTCCTTAAAGAGGTGGGGTTTCAGGTGTCTCCGGAAGGTGGTGATTGACTCCGCTGTCCTGGCGTTGTGAGGGAGCTTGTTCCACCATTGGGGTGCCAGAGCAGCGAACAGTTTTGACTGGGCTGAGCGGGAACTGTGCTTCCTCAGAGGTAGGGGGGCCAGCAGGCCAGAGGTGGATGAACGCAGTGCCCTTGTTTGGGTGTAGGGCCTGATCAGAGCCTGAAGGTATGGAGGTGCCGGTGGAAGCCAGTGGAGAGAGCGGAGGAGCGGGGTGACGTGAGACAACTTGGGAAGGTTGAACACCAGACGGGCTGCGGCGTTCTGGATGAGTTGTAGGGGTTTAATGGCACAGGCAGGGAGCCCAGCCAACAGCGAGTTGCAGTAATCCAGACGGGAGATGACAAGTGCCTGGATTAGGACCTGCGCCGCTTCCTGTGTGAGGCAGGGTCGTACTCTGCGAATGTTGTAGAGCATGAACCTACAGGATCGGGTCACCGCCTTGATGTTAGTGGAGAACGACAGGGTGTTGTCCAGGATCACGCCAAGGTTCTTAGCACTCTGGGAGGAGGACACAAGGGAGTTGTCAACCGTGATGGCGAGATCATGGAACGGGCAGTCCTTCCCCGGGAGGAAGAGCAGCTCCGTCTTGCCGAGGTTCAGCTTGAGCTGGTGATCCGTCATCCACACTGATATGTCTGACAGACATGCAGAGATGCGATTCGCCGCCTGGTTATCAGAAGGGGGAAAGGAGAAGATTAATTGTGTGTCGTCTGCATAGCAATGATAGGAGAGACCATGTGAGGATATGACAGAGCCAAGTGACTTGGTGTATAGCGAGAATAGGAGAGGGCCTAGAACAGAGCCCTGGGGGACACCAGTGGTGAGAGCGCATGGTGCGGAGACAGATTCTCGCCACGCCACCTGGTAGGAGCGACCTGTCAGGTAGGACGCAATCCAAGCGTGGGCCGCGCCGGAGATGCCCAACTCGGAGAGGGTGGAGAGGAGGATCTGATGGTTCACAGTATCAAAGGCAGCAGATAGGTCTAGAAGGATGAGAGCAGAGGAGAGAGAGTTAGCTTTAGCAGTGCGGAGAGCCTCCGTGACACAGAGAAGAGCAGTCTCAGTTGAATGCCCAGTCTTGAAACCTGACTGATTAGGATCAAGAAGGTCATTCTGAGAGAGATAGCAGGAGAGCTGGCCAAGGACGGCACGTTCAAGAGTTTTGGAGAGAAAAGAAAGAAGGGATACTGGTCTGTAGTTGTTGACATCGGAGGGATCGAGTGTAGGTTTTTTCAGAAGGGGTGCAACTCTCGCTCTCTTGAAGACGGAAGGGACGTAGCCAGCGGTCAAGGATGAGTTGATGAGCGAGGTGAGGAAGGGGAGAAGGCCCCCCGGAAATGGTCTGGAGAAGAGAGGAGGGGATAGGGTCAAGTGGGCAGGTTGTTGGGCGGCCGGCCGTCACAAGACGCGAGATTTCATCTGGAGAGAGAGGGGAGAAAGAGGTCAAAGCACAGGGTAGGGCAGTGTGAGCAGGACCAGCGGTGTCGTTTGACTTAGCAAACGAGGATCGGATATCGTCAAACTTCTTTTCAAAATGGTTGACGAAGTCATCCGCAGAGAGGGAGGGGGGGGGGGAGGGGGAGGAGGATTCAGGAGGGAAGAGAAGGTAGCAAAGAGCTTCCTAGGGTTAGAGGCAGATGCTTGGAATTTAGAGTGGTAGAAAGTGGCTTTAGCAGCAGAGACAGAAGAGGAGAATGTAGAGAGGAGGGAGTGAAAGGATGCCAGGTCCGCAGGGAGGCGAGTTTTCCTCCATTTCCGCTCGGCTGTCCGGAGCCCTGTTCTGTGAGCTCGTAGTGAGTCGTCGAGCCATGGAGCTGGAGGGGAGGACCGAGCCGGCCTGGAGGATAGGGGACAGAGAAAATCAAAGGATGCAGAAAGGGAGGAGAGGAGGGTTGAGGAGGCAGAATCAGGAGATAGGTTGGAGAAGGTTTGAGCAGAGGGAAGAGATGATAGGATGGAAGAGGAGAGAGTAGCGGGAGAGAGAGAGCGAAGGTTGGGACGGCGCAATACCATCCGAGTAGGGGCAGAGTGAGAAGTGTTGGATGAGAGCAAGAGGGAAAAGGATACAAGGTAGTGGTCGGAGATTTGGAGGGGAGTTGCAATGAGATTAGTGGAAGAACAGCATCTAGTAAAGATGAGGTCAAGCGTATTGCCTGCCTTGTGAGTAGGGGGGGAAGGTGAGAGGGTGAGGTCAAAAGAGGAGAGGAGTGGAAAGAAGGAGGCAGAGAGGAATGAGTCAAAGGTAGACGTGGGGAGGTTAAAGTCACCCAGAACTGTGAGAGGTGAGCCATCCTCAGGAAAGGAACTTATCAAGGCGTCAAGCTCATTGATGAACTCTCCAAGGGAACCTGGAGGGCGATAAATGATAAGGATGTTAAGCTTGAAAGGGCTGGTAACTGTGACAGCATGGAATTCAAATGAGGAGATAGACAGATGGGTCAGGGGAGAAAGAGAGAATGTCCACTTGGGAGAGATGAGGATTCCAGTGCCACCACCCCGCTGGCTCGATGCTCTAGGGGTATGCGAGAACACGTGGGCAGACGAAGAGAGAGCAGTAGGAGTAGCAGTGTTTATCTGTGGTAATCCATGTTTCCGTCAGCGCCAGGAAGTCTAGGGACTGGAGGGTAGCATAGGCTGAGATGAACTCAGCCTTGTTGGCTGCAGACCAGCAGTTCCAGAGGCTGCCGGAGACCTGGAACTCCACGTGGGTTGTGCGCGCTGGGACCACCAGGTTAGAGTGGCAGCGGCCACGCGGTATCGCGTGGCCACGGTATAGGACGATATCACTAGTGACAACAGATGTATATCTGGTAGCTGGGAAGAGAATAAAATATATTAGGTGCAACGTACTGGTCTCCTGGAAGGGATCAGCTGAGGCTACTTAAGAATTTCCTTAGTACCTCTGGTTTTGCTAGGGTTTTTATCTATTCGGTGCTGGCTAGCACCCCTTCTATTCCCATGGGGGGAGTGTACAACTTGATTTGGTTCCGGTGGACCCACTTTAATGTGGCGTTTTGTCGACCTTTGCTGATTTTGATCTGGTAAGCTACAGGTGATAGCTTCACCACAATCTCGTGTGGCCCCGTCCAGTGGGGCAGGAACTTTGTTGCGACGCCCGCGGGTTTGGTGTATATGTAGTACCACACCTTATCTCCGACCTCGAACACCTGGTGTGAGGCTTTTTTGTCGTAATAGGTCTTGTCACCTTCTGTACTTCTTTCCAATTGTCCTTGAGCGTACGCAAAGGTAGTCTGGAGATGGTTCCGCAAGTCGGTCACGTATTGATGAGCCGTGTAGGCGGTGGCTGCGGCGACATCTCCCGGTTGGTACAGGAGATGCAGTGGAAGGGTCATTTGCCGGCCCGTCATCATCTCAAAGGGTGTCATTCCCGTAGACCTGTTGCGTGAGGCTCTGATTGCCATCAGTACCAATGGGAGTTTGAGGTCCCAATCTTTGTGGTTGGCTGCCACATATTTCCTCAAGATTCTGACAATTGATTGGTTGCTCCTTTCTACCCCCCCCCCCGCCCCGAGCTCCTAGGGTGGTACGCGATGTGGAGTTTAGCTTTGACTCCCAGGAGTTTCCACAGTTCGGTCATTACAGCTGCCGAAAAGTGGGTTCCTCTGTCGCTGTCCACGGTTTCTCCTGGCAGGCCGAAACGACTGAAAACGTGGTTTAGCAAAAGAACGGCAGTGGTTTCCGCTGTGTCATTGGTCGCCGGCAGGCACTCCACCCACTTTGTGAATGCGCAAGTCACTGTGAGGAGGTACTTGTTGCCTCTGGCCGACCTGGCAACTGGGCCGACCCAGTCGATCTGGATCGAGCTCCAGGGGTAAGACACACCCTCACGGTGCTCTGTGAAGTGGCTTGGTGGGTTGAAACTGGCAGCAAACTAGACACCCCCTCACGTATCGTGCCACGTCTTGTTCCATGTGAGGCCAGTGGGCCACTTTTCGCAATGTTTCACATGTAGCCTTGACCCCCCTATGGCCTCCACATGGCTCGTCGTGGGCATGAGCTATCATTATCCCCCTCTGTGTTTTAGGAACCACCCACCTTCGAGCGATGTCGGTTTCTGAAACATACACCAATAGGTCATCTACAAGTGTGAGGTGCTGTTTAGTTGCTTACAGCGAACGCAAGTCGTGTGAACCTGCCAAAGCCAGTTCGGACAATGGGTTGTTGACAGGATCCGACAGGAATGCCATCAAAGTGGCGAGGGACTCATCTTGGTGTTGCATTGCTACCAGGTCGCCATTCATGAATGAATGCGTTAGCAGCACATTATGTTCGTGCGAAGACGTTTTCCGTGGTGCTACATGGCTACGCGTTACCGCAGACACCATAGCTTCCTCAGTGGGTTTCTCGTCTCGAGCATCAAACACCCAAGGGGTGCCATGAATTGCACCAGATTTCGCCATGCTGTCAGCATGGTCGTTGCCAAGTTTGTCACGACCAGGTGATTTGGAGTGTCCCTTGACTTTCTTCCAATACACCTGTATGTCGTGTTTGGTGATGAGGTCATCACAAGCTAGAATGAGCTCTTTGTTTTTCACCTCTTTACCACTTGAAGTAGTCATGTGCTTTTGTTTCCAAAACGGCAAGTGGCATAAGAAGGTGAGTCTCGCGTAGTTTGAGTCGGTGCAGATCGCCAGTTCTGCCAATTCGTGTTTTACCGCTGTTTGCAGGGTGATCAGCACGCCAGCCACTTCTGCAAACTGGCTGGTCTTGTTGCCAAGCTGAAATTGAAGTGGTTTGCACGGAATGTCGTTGTGCCATACCAATCCCACCCTAGCTTGCAAGTGGTCTAGATGGCGGTAAGAACAGCCATCTACAAATGCCATCGGCATGTCGAGACACACGTTCTCTTCGAAATAATGATGGTTCGAAGGCAATGGCGGAGCGATGTCACGCGGGAGTGGTCCGGAGTCGGTTTCATCGTCACCACAGTGTTGACACACCGCCAAAGCACTGCCCAAAGGCAGGTTTTTTTCTTTTGCGTAGTTGATTACTACATCATGGCTCTGCAGCGTCATGAGCCAAGCCGCTATCCTGCTGTTGTGTACAGCACCCTCACGGATTCGTTGGCTTTTCAGAAAAGTCACAGGCTGGTGACATGTTTCTATGATCACCTTCTGTCCGCCGACATAACTGGTGAAGTGTTTGATTGCCCAGACTGTCGACAGCAGCGCTTTTTCGGAGTCTGAGTATTTGTGTTCGGCGGGGTTGAGTGTTTTGCTCGCGTAAGCAACCACATGTTTGTCTTGGTCGTATTTTTGGTACAACCCAGCGCTAAGGCAGTGCTCTGAGAAACCGACTTCCAAAAAGAATGTCTTGTCTTTGTTGGGGTATACCAGGCAGGGTGCCTCGCAAAGCAGGTTTTTCAAGGAAGCCACCGCTTCATTGTGAGTGGCATCCCAAACGAATGGGGTGTCTTTCTGAAGAAGGTGAGTCAACGGTTTTGACAAGTCGGCGTAGTTTTCGATGAATTGATGGGAGTAATTACATACTCCCAAGAAGCTGCGCACCTCGTGAAGGTTTGTAGGTGTTTTGATGTTGTGGACTGCTTGGATTTGGTTAGACTGTGGCAGGATGCCCTCGGCACCCACCAGAAGCCCAACGTAGTTTACCTTGGTCCTGCACCATTGTCCTTTCATGATGGCCAACTTAGCCCCTGCAGTCCCGAGTTGGGTGAGAACGTGGTCCATTTCATTGAGGTGATGTGACCAAGTCTCACTTCTCATGAGAACGTCGTCCACGTAAATTATCGTCCCCCCTAGAGGCTGCGTCTGGCATCGCCTTGTGCAGGAAGATGTTGAACTCTGAGGGGGAGTTCGCATACCCGAATGGGTAACGATTGAACGTGAAGAGCTTGTTCGAGAAAGAGAAAGCCAACTTGTGTTGGTCACGCGGGTCGACTGTCATGGTCCAGAAACCATTTGCCACGTCGACGGTGGAGAAGTACTTGGCGTTTGCCACCTTTGGCAACTCTTGGTCGAGCTGTGTCATTGGCCAACGAGACAACGGAACCAGTTTGTTGAGTTGTCTATAGTCAATGGTAAGACGCCATTTACCCGTTGGTTTCAGAACGGGCCACACGGGAGCGCTGTACGTACTGTTACATTCCCTGATTATCCGTTTAGCTAATAAGGAATCGATAATCTCTTGTACTGCTGCGTATGCTGCGAGCGGGATTTTGTATTGTCTAACAAACGTAGGAGTTGCTCCGGGTGGCGTAGGAATACGCACCACATGGATACCCATAACCCCGCAATCCAGCGAGTCTGTCGACCAGATCTCACTGTGTTTATTAAACAATTCTCTCAACTGATGGCGTTCAGTGTCATTGACAAGAGCATCAGCCTCCGACAGTAGTTGTATTACCTGTGCATGGAAACCAGGATATGGTTCGGCGACATTGTACAGGTCTTCATCGGGTGGTGACGGCATGTCACTTTTGGAAGAGTCATCGGTTGTTACCTCACAAGAGTGTACTTCGCATGCCAGAGGAGACGCAATATCATCCTCCGTGACGATGGAGTATATTAACAGGTTGCTGTCAGGATCGACATCCAGCCGGAACGCCGATGTGTCGTCCAGTGGCAATACGGGAGTTAGTGCTATTGCTTTTGACTGACAAGTAAACAGTGTACCTCCCTCGCCATCTAGGTCTAGGGAGGACGGAAGAGGCCCAATCACGGGAACAACTAGTTCAAAATCATGGAAGGCGTAATCGATCAATGTTCCTAGCTGAGTGTGCCGAGGAATGGAAATATCCGCTTGAGTCAGATTTTGTACCAGGAGGTAAGTGGATCTAGCGGTTAGTTCCAACAGTGGGTTGCCATTGATAGTTAGCCCCAAGTCGAATAGTTTTGGAGAGGGTTGGAAGAAAGCCGTGGTGCCTTCCATCCGGTATCCGGGCGCCAGGTTCAGTCTTACAGAAACCTCTGTGGTTCTTGCCGGTATCACCATGGCGGACTCAGTTATCGCCTTGCAAGCTTCAGGAATAGTCTGCCCGGAAGCCATTCGCACCGGGTCGAAAGACAAGGCATGTTGGTTTGGCTGCGCCAAAGACCAAAGAACTTGGTGTATGGTATCAAGTTTAACACCCAATCTTACCAAGATATCCGCTCCCACATAGACTGTATGTGGGAGGTCCGCGACAACCAGTAGGTAGTGGGATAATTCCTTGGTTCCAATGCGGATCGATAGCGCACACACCCCTATTGCGGTGAGTGTTGTCTGGGGAGTCGTTCCCAGTGGAAATCTAAAAGTTTTCGGCACAAGGGGATGGCAGTTAGCTGTTTTCGAAATTTCGTTGAACATTTCCAAACTGATTGCGGATTTTTCTGACCAGGTGGCCAGGCTGCTATCCTCAGCCATAGTGCCGTTCAGGCACACGCCCCCTATCAGAGGAGGGCAGTAAGTGTCGGCTGGTGAATCACCCAAGCCGCACAAGAAAACCTCATGTTTGGTTAAGTTCCGAGTCCAACTCACATTGTCATTTGCCACAAATGGCGGGCTCATGGCCAAGTTCACCGGGTTTGCGTCAGATGCTGACGTCGGACACACGTCGTTGCACAATGTATGGCAGGTAGCCTTGGAAGAATGCGGCGAAGTCAACGGAGTTGGCATAGGTATTTGTGACCAGATTTGATTGGTTTTCCAATCCATTAGTGGTACCAGACGGTCAATTAAATCACTCCCAATCAGCATCCATTCGATTTCGATGCTAGTCACATACCCGGGGTGTATCAGTGACACGCTTTCGAAGTTGAGTTTAAGTAGGAGACGTTTGGTTAGGGGCGAGGTAGCTTGAGTGAAACCTCGAAGATTCGTATCGCAATGTTCCGTTTTCAACCAACGTTTTGTTGGGTCCACTGCCCTTTTTAGTTCATCCAGCAAGGTTTCGGATATGAGGGAAATTGTCGAACCCGAATCTATCAGAGCGTGACAGGTCACACAGTCCTCCAGGACTGTTCTAAGGTATGGCCTGTTCGAGTTGGTTTTTCTCGTCATATCCCCAACAAAATGGAGTGGGTTGGGAGAACGGAGCGGTTTGTAATCTGCGTCGATTTCCAAGACAGATAAGTCACCTACGTGACCCAGTGGGTCCTCTATCGGAATGGGAGAGGAATCATCTGTTGCAAAGCTGCTTATCTCGTGCATCTCCACCTCCGTGTCCAAATCTGTAGACAAAACCTGCGGGCTTGTGTCTAGAACGATTTTACGCCTAGTCAGAGCTTTTATCAGAGCTTCTATATCATTTCGGTTAGCGTTTAAATCATTGTTGAACACTTTGTTGCCCTTGTTACGCTTGTTACCCTTGTGTCCTGACCCTTTGTGAGAGTTAGGCGGAGGGGCATGTCGGCTAGGTTGATCTCTACGGGACCTGTTAGATTGGGGACGTTCATGATTAAATTAATTAAGCGATGAATCAAGCAATTATTAACTCATCAACCTGGGGCACCATGGGAACAGTATTTTGATTGTGTTTCTATTTCCCAAATTAACTCAAAGGATATCAGAATATCGATTTTACAACAGTCGCTAAATTAATCAATTTCCTCTACAGTCTCATTCTGAACGTCGCATAATCCGGGAATCTGCACGGACCCGGGCTTCACCAATGAGTTTACCACACCAATCTTAGTTGATTATTTATTTACTAGCAAGCTAAAATGATGATAAAATTACACATACACAAAACACAGTCTAGATATTGATTAGGACTTAGTATAACGGGCCAACACACTATGGCGCGTGTTACCCAAAATGGGGATTTAAAAGAGAGAGAAATCAAGAAAGTACATGAGAGAAATATACATTTGGATTCATTTGTCAGCCATGCTTATTTAAACCTAGCCTTGCCCCGAACTGCCGCTCTTATGGGTCAGAATATAATGATGTAATTACGTGTTGGAGGTCTCAGGTGGGAAGCTCCGCGTGTGTCGTTTAGGCTTCTCAATGACGCACTTCTCCGGCGCAACTCTCTGGTTGTCCTCACGATGTCAGTGTCCTTCTTGGCTTAGTGGTCTGATCCCTCGCCCTTGATCTGAAAGGGGTCTTCTGAGGACAGACAGCTCTGTAGCTCAGAGCTCACAGCTTCGGACTCGAACGGTGTCTATACCACGATTCAATGGAGAGTGTGGTTCGGCTTGAATTCACCCGCTTAGACACAGCTACTCGTCCGTAGCTCGTGTAGAAAAAGATTTCTTTGTCTTCAACCTTGTGTTTCGTTTTGGGGTTCGTTGACTTTGTTAGACCTTAGCTGCAGCTTGGGGTCACTTAGTCTCCTTGTTAATTCTTCACTCTCCTGTCTTATACCCTAGGGTCAGAAGTGGGCGTAACCGCCTTTAGGGCAATTCTCTGGGCGGACCAAGTAAAGGGGCAAGGCCTAGATTTGACTAAAATCCTATTTTAGACACTACCTTCACATCTCATCTTTACCAAAACATTCTCTTTGATTTGGATATTTTCCACACAACGTACAATGTATAAACATCAGGCATATACTGGGAAAACTCTTAAAGGTACAATGTTTTCATAATAACGTCATCTCTTAACCTTTAATAACAATTCAAAAGTTACATACATTTTCATATTCCACCTCTCGTCATGACCACCATTGTGGCTGACGGAAACCATTGTTCCAAAGTCCCTTTATTGCATGTTTTAATGTTCTGAGGCCAGTTCTCCATAGTGAGAGGACAAAGGAATTTCTCAGTGGCCTAAGGTTTAACTGAAAAGCAGCCTTCGCAAATGGAGGATGGCTTTCACTTCAGCAGTAATACATTTATGAACTTCTTTGAGGAAAAGATCATGATCATTAGAAAGCAAATTACGGACTCCTCTTTAAATCTGGGTATTCCTCCAAAGCTCCATTGTCCTGAGTCTACACAACTCTGCCAGGACCTAGGATCAAGGGAGATACTAAAGTGTTTTAGTATTATATCTCTTGACACAATGATGAAAATAATCATGGCCTCCAAACCCTCAAGCTGCATACTGGACCCTATTCCAACTAAACTACTGAAAGAGCTGCTTCCTGTGCTTGGCCGTCCTATGTTGAACATAATAAACGGCTCTCTATCCACCGGATGTGTACCAAGCTCACTAAAAGTGGCAGTAATAAAGCCTCTCTTGAAAAAGCCGAATCTTGACCCAGAAATTATAAAAAACTATCGGCCTATATCGAATCTTCCATTCCTCTCAAAAATTTTAGAAAAAGCTGTTGCACAGCAACTCACTGCCTTCCTGAAGACAAACAATGTATACGGAACGCTTCAGTCTGGTTTTAGACCCCATCATAGCACTGAGACTGCACTTGTGAAGGTGGTAAATGACCTTTTAATGACGTCAGACCGAGGCTCTGCATCTGTCCTCGTACTCCTAGATCTTAGTGCCGCTTTTGATACCATCGATCACCACATTCTTTTGGAGAGAATGGAAACCCAAATTGGTCTACATGGACAAGTTCTGGCCTGGTTTAGATCTTATCTGTCGGAAAGATATCAGTTTGTCTCTGTGAATGGTTTGTCCTCTGACAAATCAATTGTACATTTCGGTGTTCCTCAAGGTTCCGTTTTAGGACCACTATTGTTTTCACTATATATTTTACCTCTTGGGGATGTCATTCGAAAACATAATGTTGAATTTCACTGCTATGCGGACGACACACAGCTGTACATTTCAATGAAACATGGTGAAGCCCCAAAATTGCCCTCGCTAGAAGCCTGTGTTTCAGACATAAAGAAGTGGATGGCTGCAAACGTTCTACTTTTAAACTCGGACAAAACAGAGATGCTTGTTCTAGGTCCCAAGAAACAAAGAGATCTTCTGTTGAATCTGACAATTAATCTGGATGGTTGTACAGTCGTCTCAAATAAAACTGTGAAGGACCTCGGCGTTACTCTGGACCCTGATGTCTCTTTTGAAGAACATATCAAGACTGTTTCAAGGACAGCTTTTTTCCATCTATGTAACTTTGCAAAAATCAGAAACTTTCTGTCCAAAAATGACGCAGAAAAATTAATCCATGCTTTTGTTACTTCTAGGCTGGACTACTGCAATGCTCTACTTTCCGGCTACCCGGATAAAGCACTAAACAAACTTCAGTTAGTGCTAAATACGGCTGCTAGAATCCTGACTAGAACCCAAAAAATTGATCATATTACTCCAGTGCTAGCCTCCCTACACTGGCTTCCTGTTAAGGCAAGGGCTGATTTGAAGGTTTTACTGCTAACCTACAAAGCATTACATGGGCTTGCTCCTACCTATCTTTCCGATTTGGTCCTGCCGTACATACCTACACGTACGCTACGGTCACAAGACGCAGGCCTCCTAATTGTCCCTAGAATTTCTAAGCAAACGGCTGGAGGTAGGGCTTTCTCCTATAGAGCTCCATTTTTATGGAATGGTCTGCCTACCAATGTGAGAGACGCAGACTCAGTCTCAACCTTTAAGTCTTTACTGAAGACTTATCTCTTCAGTAGGTCCTATGATTAAGTATAGTCTGGCCCAGGAGTGTGAAGATGAACGGAAAGGCTGGAGCAACGAACCGCCCTTGCTGTCTCTGCCTTGCCGGTTCCCCTCTTTCCACTGGGATTCTCTGCCTCTAACCCTTTTACAGGGGCTGAGTCACTGGCTTACTGGTGTTCTTCCATGCCGTCCATGGGAGGGGTGCGTCACTTGAGTGGGTTGAGTCACTGACGTGGTCTTCCTGTCTGGGTTGGCGCCCCCCCTTGGGTTGTGCCATGGCGGAGATCGTTGTGGGCTATACTCGGCCTTGTCTTAGGACGGTAAGTTGGTGGTTGGAGACATCCCTCTAGTGGTGTGGGGGCTGTGCTTTGGCAAAGTGGGTGGGGTTATATCCTGCCTGTTTGGCCCTGTCCGGGGGTATCATCGGATGGGGCCACAGCGTCTTCTGATCCCTCCTGTCTCAGCCTCCAGTATTTATGCTGCAGTAGTTTATGTGTCGGGGGGCTAGGGTCAGTCTGTTACATCTGGAGTATTTCTCTTGTCTTATCCGGTGTCCTGTGTGAATTTAAATATGCTCTCTCTAATTCTCTCTTTCTGTCTTTCTCTCGGAGGACCTGAGCCCTAGGACCATGCCTCAGGACTACCTGGTATGATGACTCCTTGCAGTCCCCAGTCCACCTGGCCGTGCTGCTGCTCCAGTTTCAACTGTTCTGCCTGCGGCTATGGAACCCTGACCTGTTCACCGGACGTGCTTGTTGCACCCTCGACAACTACTATGATTATTATTATTTGACCATGCTGGTCATTTATGAACATTTTAACATCTTGACCATGTTCTGTTATAATATCCACCCTGCACAGCCAGAAGAGGACTGGCCACCCCTCATAGCCTGGTTCCTCTCTAGGTTTCTTTCTAGGTTTTTGGCCTTTCTAGGGAGTTTTTCCTAGGGAGTTTTTCCTAGCTACCGTGCTTCTTTCACGTGCATTGCTTGCTGTTTGGGGTTTTAGGGTGGGTTTCTGTACAGCACTTTGAGATATCAGCTGATGTACGAAGGGCTATATAAATAAATATGATTTGATTTGATTAGCCTCTGTTATTGGTAATGGTGAGAGGTTAGCATGTTTTGTTGTAGCCTTTGTAACTTTCTCACTCATCATAATTCATGGCTCATTCATGATTTTTCTTTATCATGCCATCATCAGGATAAATTTAGTAGGGTTTAGAAACATGTTATCTACTCACAAAGAAAGAAAGTTACTCCAGTCATCATCCACCATTCAGTTACTATTGGGTAAAACATAACCCAAAACACAACCAAAACAAACTGCAATTGCAATCAACAAGTTTACATCCAAATACTCAACTTTTGACTATTTAAATACAGTATCAGTAAATTGGTCAGAATACGTATGACGTCAAATGGGGAGACTGGATACATAAAGTACTTTTATATTTTTCTAAACGGTGAAACAGATATGTATTAAAATACCCTCAAATAAAAGGTGACATTATATACTGTCACCTCATATGAAACATTTTATTTAAAATCCAAAATGTTGGAGTATAGAGCCACATTTAAAATGTTAGCTTCACTGTCAAAATAGATATGGTATGGAGTGTATACTCCATACAATCTAAATCTGATACCTCAATGTCTGTCTTTTGACTGATACTGCTTTTTAAACTGGTCTGGTCAGTCTACTCAAATATTTGTACTATATATTTTTCTCTCTACAAGCAATACTTCAATAGTTTGTCATTTCTAATAATGACATATTAATTTATGAATAGATATGGCAGGTTTCAGGACACTGATTTTTCAGAAAATGTTGAAAAAATATACTGCCACTATTTTCACCACCAAAGAATAGCAGTGTGGTTTTAATATGATTTGACTCTTTGCAGGCTGTCAGGCTGTCTAGTCACAGAGGAAGGCTGTGCTTCTCTGGTCTCAGCTCTGAAGTCAAACCCCTCACACCTGAGAGACCTGGACCTGAGCTACAATCACCCAGGAGACTCAGGAGTCAGACTGCTCTCTGCTGAACTGGAGGATCCACACTGCAGACTGGAAAAACTCAAGTATGTAGAGGGTTTATGTCAATGGTCATATCAGACATGTTTGACTTATCAGGCGAGTTAAGACAAATATTCTGACCATCACTTGGACAAATGTTACTGTGTGTGAGAGAGTGTCCTGTGTGTGAGTGTCCTGTATGTGTTTTTCCAGTGTGTGTTTGAGTTCTGTGAGTCTGTCCAGTGTGTGTGTGTGTCTGTCCAGTGTGTGTGTGTGTCTGTCCAGTGTGTGTGTGTCTGTCCTGTGTGTGTGTGTGTGTGTGTCCTGTGTGTGTGTGTGTTATTTATGTGTGTGTGTCCAGTGTGTGTGTGTGTGTGTCCTGTGTGTGTGTGTCTGTCCTGTGTGTGTGTGTTATTTATGTGTGTCTGTCCTGTGTGTGTGTGTTATTTATGTGTGTGTGTCCTGTGTGTGTGTGTCCTGTGTGTGTGTGTCTCCTGTTTTTGTGTGTCCTGTGTGTGTGTGTGTGTGTGTCCTGTGTGTGTGTGTGTGTCCAGTGTTTAATCAGTGTGTGTGTGTGTGTGTCCTTTGTGTGTGTATGTCCTTTGTGTGTGTATGTCCTTTGTGTGTGTATGTCCTGTGTGTGTGCGTCCTGTGTGTGTGTGTCCTGTGTGTATGTCCTGTGTGTATGTCCTGTGTGTGTGTCGTGTGTGTGTGTCCAGTGTGTGTGTGAGGTCTGTGTATGTGTGTGTTTGTGTCCTGTGTGTGTGTGAGTCATGTGTATGTGTTTGACTGTGTGTGTGTGTGTGTCCTGTGTGTGTCCAGTGTGTGTTCAGTGTGTGTGTGTGTCATGTGTATGTTTATGTCCTGTGTGTGTGTGTGTGTGTCCTGTGTGTGTGTGTCCTGTGTGTGTGTGTGTCCTGTGTGTGTGAGTTCTGTGTGTTTGTGTGTGTGTGTGTGTGTGTGTGTGTGTGTGTGTGTGTGTGTGTGTGTGTGTGTGTGTGTGTGTGAGTCCTCTGTGTATGTGTGTGTCATTTGTGTGTGTGTGTGTGTGTGTGTCCTTTTTTGTGTGTGTGTCCAGTGTGTGTGAATGTGTGTGTGTGTGTGTCCTGTGTGTCTGTGTGTTCTGTGTGTGTGTGTGTGTCATTTATGTGTGTGTTGGTGTGTGTGTGTGTGTCCTGTTTTTGTGTGTGTCCAGTGTGTGTGTTTCCAGTGTGTGTGTATATGTGTGTGTGTGTGAGTCCTGTGTGTGTGTGTGTGTGTGTGTCATTTATGTGTGTGTTAGTCTGTGTGTGTCCTGTTTTTGTGTGTGTCCTGTGTGTGTGTGAGTCCTTTGTGTGTATGTGTGTGTGTGTGTGTCCTGAGTGTGTGTCCTGTATCTGTGTGTGTCCTGTATGTGTGTGTCCTGTGTGTATGTGTGTCCTCTGTGTGTGTGTCCTGTGTGTGTCTCCTGTTTTTGTGTGTCCTGTGTGTGTGTGTCCTGTGTGTGTGTCCACTTTGTGTGTGTCCTGTGTGTATGTCCTGTATGTGTGTGTCCTGTGTGTATGTGTGCCCTCTATGTGTGTGTCCTGTGTGTGTCCTGTGTGTGTGTGTCCAGTGTGTTTGTCCAGTGTGTGTGTGTGTGTGTGTGCGGGTGTTTCCAGTCTGTGTGTCTGTGTGTCCTGTGTGTGAGTGTGTGTCCAGTCTGTGTGTGTCCAGTGCGTGTGTGTCCTGTGTGTGTTTGTGTGTGTGTGTCTAGTGTATGTGTTTGTCCAGTGTGTGTGTGTGTGTGTGTGTGTGTGTGTGTGTCCAGTGTGTTTGTCCAGTGTGTGTGTGCAGGTGTTTCCAGTCTGTGTGTATGTGTGTGTCCTTTGTGTGAGTGTGTGTCCTGTGTGTGTGTGTGTGTCCTGTGTGTGTGTGTGTGTGTGTGTGTGTGTGTGTGTGTGTGTGTGTGTGTGTGTGTGTGTGTGTGTGTGTGTGTGTGTGTGTGTGTGTGTGTGTGACCTGTGTGTGTGTGTCCGGTGTCTGTGTCCAGTGTGTGTGTGTGTGTTTGTGTGTTTGTCCAGTGTGTGTGTGTGTGTGTGTGTGTGTGTGTGTGTGTGTGTGTGTGTGTGTGTGTGTGTGTGTGTGTGTGTGTGTGTGTGTGGAAACCTACTCAAACAAACACACACACACAAACACACACACTGGACACAAACACACTGGTCACACACACTGGACAAATACACAAACATACAAAAACACAAATACAAAACACAAATGACACACACACAAACAAACTGGACAGACACACACACACACACACACACACACACACACACACACAAGTATGTTTGTGTATTTGTCCAGTGTGTGTGTGACCAGTGTGTTTGTCCAGTGTGTGTGTGTGTGTGTGTGTGTGTGTGCGGGTGTTTCCAGTCTGTGTGTCTGTGTGTCCTGTGTGTGAGTGTGTGTCCAGTCTGTGTGTGTCCAGTGCGTGTGTGTCCTGTGTGTGTTTGTGTGTGTGTGTCTAGTGTATGTGTTTGTCCAGTGTGTGTGTGTGTGTGTGTGTGTGTGTGTGTGTCCAGTGTGTTTGTCCAGTGTGTGTGTGCAGGTGTTTCCAGTCTGTGTGTATGTGTGTGTCCTTTGTGTGAGTGTGTGTCCTGTGTGTGTGTGTGTGTCCTGTGTGTGTGTGTGTGTGTGTGTGTGTGTGTGTGTGTGTGTGTGTGTGTGTGTGTGTGTGTGTGTGTGTGTGTGTGTGTGTGTGTGTGTGTGTGTGTGTGTGACCTGTGTGTGTGTGTCCGGTGTCTGTGTCCAGTGTGTGTGTGTGTGTTTGTGTGTTTGTCCAGTGTGTGTATGTGTGTGTGTGTGTGTGTGTGTGTGTGTGTGTGTGTGTGTGTGTGTGTGTGTGTGTGTGTGTGTGTGTGTGTGTCTGTGTGTGGAAACCTACTCAAACAAACACACACACACAAACACACACACTGGACACAAACACACTGGTCACACACACTGGACAAATACACAAACATACAAAAACACAAATACAAAAACACAAATGACACACACACAAACAAACTGGACAGACACACACACACACACACACACACACACACACACACACACAAGTATGTTTGTGTATTTGTCCAGTGTGTGTGTGACCAGTGTGTGTGTGTGTGTGTGTGTGTTCAGGTGTATCCCTCAATGACTGTCTGTTCTTCTGCTTCCCACTACAGTGTGGAACATGGTGGAGAGAACACAATGAAACCTGGGCTTAGAAAATGTGAGTGTTTACTGCTGTGAGGAATATGACTAAGAATAAGTCTTAATTCAAGTAAGGGAAGACCCCCCTGAAATGGACAAAAATTAATGGGAACATATTGGCACCGTACGAAACATATACACGATATCCAATACCACTCAAATGGAAGGCAGATCATTCAAAGCTTATTGCAAATGTCTTACGGCAAATGCCAAGTGTCACACAGCAAAAATCCAAAAGATGGCGAGCGCGCTCCACAGTAAATTGTCATATTGCAAATGCACATCAAGTCAAGACACAGGGGTCAAATTTGGAACATTTGAAAATAAATGCAAAAACTTATAACCCCCTTAACTTCCCTGGGCTATGTGGGACGTGAGCGTCCCACCTAGTCAACAGCCAGTGGAATCGAGTGGAGCGAAATACAAATACCAAAGAAATCTCTAACTTTGATTTCTCAAACATATGACTATTTTACACCATTTGAAAGACAAAACTCTCGTTAACCTCACATCTAGATGTTCCGCTAGCGGAACACCGCTCCAATATCCAATGATAGGGCGTGGCGCGAATTACAAGCTCCTCAAAAATCCCAAAACTTCCATTTTTCAAACATATGACTATTTTACACCATTTTAAAGACAAGACTCTCCTTTATCTAACCACATTGTCCGATTTCAAAAAGGCTTTACAACGAAAGCAAAACATTAGATTATGACAGGAGAGTACCCAGCCAGAAATAATCACACACCCATTTTTCAAGCTAAAATATAATGTCACAAAAAACAAAACCACAGCTAAATGCAGCACTAACCTTTGATGATCTTCATCAGATGACACTCCTAGGACATTATGTTGTACAATACATGCATG
The DNA here is from genome assembly GCF_965601325.2 of Salmo salar. NCBI lineage: Eukaryota > Metazoa > Chordata > Actinopteri > Salmoniformes > Salmonidae > Salmo > Salmo salar. The sequence continues at coordinate 102,441,066 of NC_138293.1, forward strand.
TTTTGTTCAATCAAGTTCATATTTATATCAAAAACCAGCTTTTTACATTAGCATGTGACGTTCAGAACTAGCATACCCACCGAAATATTCCGGTGAATTTACTAAATTACTCACGATAAACGTTCACAAAAAACATAACAATTATTTTAAGAATTATAGATACAGAACTCCTTTATGCAATCGCGGTGTCAGATTTTAAAATAGCTTTTCGGTGAAAACACATTTTGCAATATTTTGAGTAGTTAGCCCGGCCATCATGGCTAGCTATTTTGACACCAACCAAGTTTGGCACTCACCAAACTCAGATTTACTATAAGAAAAATTGGATTACCTTTGCTGTTCTTCGTCAGAATGCACTCCCAGGACTTCTACTTCAACAACAAATGTTGGTTTGGTTCCAAAGAATCCATAGTTATATCCAAATAGCTGCGTTTGTTCTTGCGTTCAAGACACTATCCGAAGGGTGATGCGCCGGCGCATATCGTGACAAAAAAAATCAAAATATTCCATTACCGTACTTCGAAGCATGTCAAACGCAGTTTAAAATCTATTTTTACGCGATTTTTCTCTTAAAATAGCGATAATATTCCAACCGGGCGACGTTGTTTTCATTCAAAGGCTGAAAGAAAAAATTGAGAATTCTCATGAACGTGCCTATCCAGTGTCACTGTCCCCAGCCTGACCACTCACAAAATCTGCTGCAGTTATCTGCCCAGAGACAGCAGACGCCCCAATCCACTTTCTGGCGCCTTCAGACAGCCAATGGAAGCCTTAGAAATTGTCACGTAACAGCAGAGATACTGTATTTTTGATAGAGATAACCTAGAAGGACCAGAAATTGTCAGACAGGGCACTTCCTGTATGGAATCTTCTCTGATTTTTGGCTGCGATATGGGTTTTGTTATACTCACAGACACCATTCAAACAGTTTTAGAAACTTTAGAGTGTTTTCTATCCAAATCTACTAATAATATGCATATTCTCGTTTCTGGGCAAGAGTAGTAACCAGTTTAAATCGGGTACATTTTTATATCCGGCCGTGAAAATACTGCCCCCTAGCCCCAACAGGTTTAACATTCTAATGTGAATGATGATGATTTCTAATATTGTGTCTGGTTTCATCCATCAGATGTCTGTGATCTCACACTGGACCTAAACACAGTAAACAGACTCATCTCTCTGTCTGAGGAGAACAGAAAGGTGACATGTAGGAGAGAGAAGCAGCCATATCCTGATAACCCAGAGAGATTTGAGGACTGTGAGCAGGTGCTGTGTAGAGAGGGTCTGACTGGGCGCTGTTACTGGGAGGTAGAGTGGAGTGGGAGAGGGGCTGATATTGGAGTGACATACAAAGGAATCAGCAGGAGAGGAAGGGGTGATGACTGTTGTCTTGGATACAATGACAAGTCCTGGAGTCTGTTCTGCTATGACAACAGTTACACTGCCTGGCACAATAATAATCTCACTATAGTAGACGTCCCCTCCTCCAGCTCCCACAGAGTAGGAGTGTATCTGGACTGGCCAGCCGGCACTCTGTCCTTCTATAGAGCCTCCTCTGACACACTGACCCACCTGTACACATTCTACACCACATTCACTGAGCCCCTCTATCCAGGGTTTAGGGTTCATTATGATGAAGACTCCTCAGTGTCACTGTAAATAATAACCTGACAGACACACACACACACACACACACACACACACACACACACTGGACACACAGAATAGACACATACAAACACTGGACACACAAACACAGGACACACACATACACACACACACACACACACACACACACACACACACACACACACACACACACACACACACACACACACACACACACACACACACACACACACTGGACACACAGAATAGACACATACAAACACTGGACACACAAACACAGGACACACACATACACACACACACACACACACTGAACACACCGACACACAAACACAGGACACACACACACACACACACACACACACACACACACACACACACACACACACACACACACACACACACACACACACACACACACACACACACACACACACTGGACACACACACACTCTGGACACACACACACACATACACACACACACTCTGGACACACACACAGGACACACACACACACAGGGCACACACACACACAGGACACACACAAAAACTGGACGGACACACGCTGGACACACACACACTGGCACTCTCACACACACACTGGCCACACACACACACACACACATACTGACACACCCCCACTGACACACACACTGGACACACACATACACACTGGACACACACACTGGACACACACACACACAGCGGACACACACACGACACACACACACACACACTGGGCACACACACACTGACACACTGGACACACTGGACACACACAAACACTGACACACTCAAACACTGACACACACACACACTGACACGCACACACACGACACACACACACTGACACTTACACACTGACACACACACACTGGACACACACACACACTGGACAATCACACACTGACACACACACACAAACACACACACACACAGCGGGGACACACACAGGACACACACTGGACACACAAACACACACACTCACACACACACACAGCGGGGACACACACTGACACACACACACTGGACACACATACACTGGACACACACACACTCACACACAGCGGACACACACAGGACACACACTCTGACACACACACACACACTGTGTGATTTTATGAGATTTTATTTGTGTATGTACCACAGGAGGTTGGTGGGACCTTCATTTGGGAGGACAGGTTTGTAATGGCTGGAGGGGAATAAGTGGAATGGTATCAAACACGTAGTTTCCATGTGTTCCATTTCATTCACTCTGTTCCAGACATTATTATGAGCCGTCCTCCCCTCAGCAGCCTCCTCTGGTATGTACTGTCCTATATGTGAGAGAGCTCCAACAAGGAATTTCAATTTATGTATTACTTTTTATACCTGCAAATGGGAAATAAACTACTTGAACTCCTTATGAATGTCTGCAGCCGACTAGGCTGTTGGCGTCTGACAAGAGGTGAAAATATTGCAGGAATATTCTGCAAATTTTAAACGTCACTCAATCCACCCAAAACAACATGTAGTCTTTCCACAAGACTCCCATGAAGTTATAGTGTGACGTTATGAGTTGACGTTAAAGTAACATTCTCAGAACATACTGCACTTGTTTTATACTGTTTTAGTTGTATCCTCTGTTTAAACATTTAATCTCTTACAATAACACTGTTAAAATACCAATGTGATCATTTGTTGTCTTTTATGTTGAATAACTAATTGTATAATTATATATGGACATACGCTCCATAGTTGTACAAGTATACAAGGATATATTTTACTTTTCATAATAAAACAGACTTGAAACAAGAAAACTATGTTATTTGTGAAAACAATTTCGTTATTGATTTTACATTGCCTCTCCCAGTTGCAGGTTGACGTTTGTCATGAATCTTGACCTGGAGGCAGAACTGTGTGATTTCCTCTAGATTTGACTAATCAAATCAAATTTTATTGGTCACATAAACATGGTTAACAAATGTTAATGCGAGTGTAGCGAAATGCTTGTGCTTCTAGTTTCGACAGTGCAACAATATCTAACAGGTAATATCTAACAATTCCAGAAAAAAATACCTACACACAAATCTCAGTAAAGGACTGGAATAAGAAAATATAAATATATGCCAACCTGCCTCCCAGTCATCCCCTCCTTATCTTTACAAGGCTGCAGAACATGCAAGTTAGTGATGTGGGGGTTCACTCATAACCCCCAGTCCCCAGGTGGGTAGATGGCAGGTTGAATAAAGAGAAGCTAGTGATGTGGGGGTTCTCTCATAACCCTCAGTCCCCAGGTGGGTAGATGGCAGGTTGTATAAAGAGAAGCTAGTGATGTGGGGGTTCTCTCATAACCCTCAGTCCCCAGGTGGGTAGATGGCAGGTTGTATAAAGAGAAGCTAGTGATGTGGGGGTTCTCTCATAACCCTCAGACCCCAGGTGGGTAGATGGCAGGTTGTATAAAGAGAAGCTAGTGTTGTGGGGGTTCTCCCATAACCCTCAGTCCCCAGGTGGGTAGATGGCAGGTTGAATAAAGAGAAGCTAGTGATGCGGGGGTTCTCTCATACCCCTCAGTCCCCAGGTGGGTAGATGGCAGGTTGTATAAAGAGAAGCTAGTGATGTGGGGGTTCTCTCATACCCCTCAGTCCCCAGGTGGGTAGATGGCAGGTTGTATAAAGAGAAGCTAGTGTTGTGGGGGTTCTCCCATAACCCTCAGTCCCCAGGTGGGTAGATGGCAGGTTGAATAAAGAGAAGCTAGTGATGCGGGGGTTCTCTCATACCCCTCAGTCCCCAGGTGGGTAGATGGCAGGTTGTATAAAGAGAAGCTAGTGATGTGGGGGTTCTCTCATACCCCTCAGTCCCCAGGTGGGTAGGTGGCAGGTTGTATAAGAGAAGCTAGTGTTGTGGGGGTTCTCTCATAACCCTCAGTCCCCAGGTGGGTAGATGGCAGGTTGAATATAGAGAAAACAATAGGTTACATAAAAAAAATCCATAAATGTATAATTATTGTGCAGTTTACACTAAGTGTACAAAACATTAAGGACACCTTTCTGTCCATGACAAACTGACCAGGCGTAACTCAATATTAGGAGGGTATCATTAATGACCCTTTACGTAACAGACAATCCTCTATTCCGGGAACCTTCTTTAAATGTTCCCAAATGTTCCACACTGATACTCTCTCACAGCTGCTCCAGGGCCTCTTAGGTTGAGGAGTCATTCTCTTCTAACCTAATCACAGCTGCTCCAGGGCCTCTTGGGTTGAGGAGTCATTCTCTTCTAACATAATCACAGCTGCTCCAGGACCTCTTGGGTTGAGGAGTCATTCTCTTCTAATCTAATCACAGCTGCTCCAGGGCCTCTTGGGTTGAGGAGTCATTCTCTTCTAACCTAATCACAGCTGCTCCAGGACCTCTTGGGTTGAGGAGTCATTCTCTTCTAATCTAATCACAGCTGCTCCAGGGCCTCTTGGGTTGAGGAGTCATTCTCTTCTAACCTAATCACAGCTGCTCCAGGACCTCTTGGGTTGAGGAGTCATTCTCTTCTAACCTAATCACAGCTGCTCCAGAGCCTCTTGGGTTGAGGAGTCATTCTCTTCTAATCTAATCACAGCTGCTCCAGAGCCTCTTGGGTTGAGGAGTCATTCTCTTCTAACCTAATCACAGCTGCTCCAGGACCTCTTGGGTTGAGGAGTCATTCTCTTCTAACCTAATCACAGCTGCTCCAGGGCCTCTTGGGTTGAGGAGTCATTCTCTTCTAACCTAATCACAGCTGCTCCAGGACCTCTTGGGTTGAGGAGTCATTCTCTTCTAACCTAATCACAGCTGCTCCAGGACCTCTTGGGTTGAGGAGTCATTCTCTTCTAAGCTAATCACAGCTGCTCCAGGACCTCTTGGGTTGAGGAGTCATTCTCTTCTAACCTAACCACAAACAAAGAAAGGATTCAAACAAATAAACATCATGGTCCAACACATTAGGGGAGGGGGCGGCATAGGGAAGGTAGGGGAGAGGAGAGGGGGGGCATAGGGATTGTAAGGGAGAGGAGATGAAAAGGAAAGACTTCCTCCGTGTCAGGTAAGCAGTCTCATAGTCTACCCTCACCAACTAACCAGACTGAGTGAGTTCTGAACATCCCTCTCTGTCCTCTGATCCTGTCAGGTAAGCAGCATCATAGTCTACCCTCATCAACTTCCTGGACTGAGTGAGTTCTGAACATCCCTCTCTGTCCTCTGATCCTGTCAGGTAAGCAGTCTCATAGTCTACCCTCACCAACTTACCAGACTGAGTGAGTTCTGAACATCCCTCTCTGTCCTTTGAAGCTGTCAGGTAAGCAGCCTCAAAGTCTACCCTCACCAACTTACCAGACTGAGTGAGTTCTGAACATCCTTCTCTGTCCTCTGATGCTGCGTCCAAGTCTTCTTGGGTCTCTTTCTGGTGTTTTTGTCTTGACTCTGTTTTTTCAGTTAGTTGCCAGGCTGCCTGAAAAGCACAGAAAGATGGCACATACATAAGAGTTATAAACTATCTAAATAAATAAAGAGAGTCCCACACTCCATATATAAACTCCCACTAATTTATTGGGTATTTACCAACGTTTCAGCATCACTGTGTCTTCTTCAGGGTGATGTCATGAATACTTGAACCAGGTTATGTAGACAAACAGTGCAATTAGTGCAACCAATCACAATAGTGAGGGGTGTGTCATAATTATTAAATTAATTAGAATGAATTAATAAAACTGTTAAAAATAACAATAGTTTATGGAATATTAAATATAGTAGGCTATATTATATATATCCCCTCTTCATTATGATCTAGGATCAGGTCCCTCCTCTCCATGTAATCTGATTCATTATGATCTAGGATCAGGTCCTCCTCTCCATGTAATCTGATTCATTATGATCTAGAATCAGGTCCCCCTCTCCATATAATCTGATTCATTATGATCTAAGATCAGGTCCCCCTCTCTCCATATAATCTGATTCATTATGATCTAAGATCAGGTCCCCCTCTCCACGTAATCTGATTCATTATGATTGTTTTGTCTCATGTCTTTATATTCATATAGCCCGGGGGCTATGTAGCTGTATTGAAATGACCTTGTTTTATAACCTTCTTTGTTGCTCAGTGGTACTTCAGTTGTCCTGACCATGTCCAATTCTTTCACACAGTAATGCTCCAGCATCCACTCACAGCTTATGCATCTAATGCATTCCTCAAGTACTGCAGAGTTGTTAAGAAGTCCCTGAGATTGTCATGTTCAACCATATTTATTTGTCAGATGAAACCTGAGAGGATCACTGTAGTGTGTCATAAATGCATCCAAAATGGTTCTGAGGTCCTCAACAATGTTATTCTGTACCGTAGCTGGGATGCAGTGTTCTTTCCTGATTTTCTAAATAAAAAGACAGATACTGTTTTTGAGACCTTCAATTAGCTGCTCAGTGTTGATCTCTGTGGCTTGAACATATTCAGCCTCTGGCAGACTCTCTACATCACTCATGTCATCTTCAATGGGATCAGTCCCAGTCTCAAATTCATCATGAGGACAATTCTCATCTAAGTTGTCTCTTAACCTGTTAGGGCTAGGGGGCAGTATTGACACAGCTGGATAAAAAACATACCCGATTTAATCTGGTTACCACTCCTACCCAGTAACTAGAATATGCATATACTTATTACATATGGATAGAAAACACCCTAAATTTTCTAAAACTGTTTGAATGGTGTCTGTGAGTATAACAGAACTCAAATGGCAGGTCAAAACCTGAGAGATTCCTTTACAGGAAGTGGCCTGTCTGACCATTTCTTGAACTTCTTTTCCATCTCTATCATTTACTAAGGATCTCTGCTCTAACGTGACACTTCCCACGTCGTCCATAGGCGCTCAGAGCCCGGGAAAAAACAGAATGTCGTCATTCCAGCCCCAGGCTGAAACACATTATCGCCTTTCTCAAGTGGCCGATCAAGGGACACTGGGCTTAGGCGCGTGACCCGACCGCCCCCGCCTTTGGGATTTTTTCCTCTGTTTGCCGAAAAGGAGATTCCCTGTCGGAATATTATCGCTTTTCTACGAGAAAAATGTCGTAAAAATTGATTTTAAACAGCGGTTGACATGCTTCGAAGTACGGTAATGGAATATTTAGAATTTTATTGTCACGAATTGCGCCATGCGCGCGACACTTCTTTACTATTTCGGATAGTGTCTGGAACGCACGAACAAAACGCCGCTATTCGGATATAACGATGGATTATTTTGGACCAAACCAACATTTGTTATTGAAGTAGCAGTCCTGGGTGTGCATTCTGACGAAGACAACAAAAGGTAATCAAACTTTTATAATAGTAAATATGATTATGGTGAGTGCTAAACTTGCCGGGTGTCTAAATAGCGAGCCCGTGATGCCTGGGCTATGTACTTAGAATATTGCAAAATGTGCTTTCACCAAAAAGCTATTTTAAAATCGGACATATCGAGTGCATAGAGGAGGTCTGTATCTATAATTCTTAAAATAATTGTTATGCTTTTTGTGAACGTTTATCGTGAGTAATTTAGTAAAATGTTAGCGAATTCCCCAGAAGTTTGCGGGGGGTATGCTAGTTCTGAACGTCACATGCTAATGTAAAAAGCTGGTTTTTGATATAAATATGAACTTGATTGAACAAAACATGCATGTATTGTATAACATAATGTCCTAGGGTTGTCATCTGATGAAGATCATCAAAGGTGAGTGCTGCATTTAGCTGTCTTCTGGGTTTTGGTGACATTATATGCTGGCTTGAAAAATGGGTGTCTGATTATTTCTGGCTTGGTACTCTGCTGACATAATCTAATGTTTTGCTTTCGTTGTAAAGCCTTTTTGAAATCGGACAGTGTGGTTAGATTAACGAGAGTCTTGTCTTTAAATGGCTGTAAAATAGTCATATGTTTGAGAAATTGAAGTAATAGGATTTTTAAGGTTTTCAAAATCGCGCCACAGTCTGGCAGTGGCTGTTACGTAGGTGGGACGAATTTGTCCCGCCTAGCCTAGAGAGGTTAATGTCGTCATAGAATGGATGTTTCGTTGGTCTTCGCGTTCAATGATATAATTTACTTAGCTGCAGACAAATAATTAATATCAAAGACCTGTTCTTATTCTGTCGGTATCGATAGTCTAAAAGTTTACCACGTGGTATAGTTCACCTTCAGTAGAGGAATTGGATGGTCAAACCTATTGGCCAACTCGCAATGGAGTGGAGGCCTGGTCTGCTCAATGTAAATCAGGGTGGGGGTTTTATAGGTGAACCTAGAACAGGCTTGTCACATGACGCCTGGTCCTGTCCGTGTCCCTGGGGGCGTGCCGATGACTGACTTAATCTTTGAACATAAATACATTCTATCACATTAACATCAGTACACAGCATCTCAATGTATTACAAAATAGCTTTATCCTTATTAATACATTCTATACAACCATTTGGATGCATGTCCCATAGCTGAGGCTATTATATAAACACTTTTATGGTAATATGGCTATATTGTCTCTTCTGAGTATCACAAAATTGTACCAAGCGGACCAGTTCGTAGCTGGATTCTTCACCAATCTTTTATACCTTCTCCAGAACATAAATGTCATTCGGTTCCCCAATTCTGTGAGTTGGAAGAATTTCCTGTGTCTCTCTATGAACCATGTGGCAGGAGATTCTCCTCTGGAATTTTACAACCCCTTCACACAGGGCCTGGGTGGGGGGAGGTAGGTTGGGGGATGGTGCAAGGGGGGAGGGGGTCAACTGTCCTCCCTGTACTCAAAGAGGGCAACGTCATGACAACAGAATGGTGTCGTCTGCGTAGAGGTGGATCAGGGAATCACCCGCAGCAAGAGCGACATCGTTGATATATACAGAGAAAAGAGTCGGCCCGAGAATTGAACCCTGTGGTACCCCCATAAAGACTGCCAGAGGTCCGGACAACAGGCCCTCCGATTTGACGCACTGAACTCTATCTGAGAAGTAGTTGGTGAACCAGGCGAGGCAGTCATTTGAGAAACCAGGGCTGTTGAGTCTGCCGATAAGAATATGGTGATTGACAGAGTCGAAAATCTTGGCCAGGTTGATGAAGACAACTGCACAGTACTGTCTTTTATCGATGGTAGTTATGATATCGTTAAGTACCTTGAGCGTGGCTGAGGTGCACCCGTGACCAGCTCGGAAACCGGATTGCACATTCGAGAAGGTACGGTGGAATTCGAAATGGTCGGTGATCTGTTTATTAATTTGGCTTTCGAAGACCTTGGAAAGGCAGGGTAGGATAGATATAGGTCGGATTCGTCATCATCCTTGAGATGACGCACAGATGAACGACCTGCTAGCTAGTCGGTACAGCTAGGTAAGCTAGCTAGTTACTCTACCAGCAGCATCCTAGTTTATCCTAGCTACCACTACTTCATCACCGGCTGCCTACATTTCTTGTGGACCGATGGAGCTCCCCTGTTGTTTCTTCCACTTGTTAAATCCTGTGTAGGGCTTCTCCCTCTCTCGTTGATGGATGTTGGCTACCTCTGTCCGGTTCTCCTCTCTTCACTAGATGGACGGTAACTTTTAGTGTTTAACCCCTCTGTGTCCAAGGACCAAACTTTTGAATGTTAAATTCCGGGCGCCTCAAGTACATTTTTGTTGTTGATAAAATCTACTTCATTGGATCCGCCATGGAGCCCAGTTTCATAACACTATCTTATGTCTCTAGTTATGACGTAATCCCCAAAACACAGACCATGTTTTAGGATATTTTTCACCCTGCTTAGTTCTATTGAGCATCGTGGCACCAACTCTCCTTCTGAGCGTTCTATTCACAGCTCATTGTTCTGCTTCACAATGCCATTCTATTCCCAGCTTCGCTATTGTTATCAATGAGACCTGCCGACATTAACCATGAACACTGACCTCAGGTAACTTATTATTAACAGAGTTATGGCTACTTGGAGATCATGCTCAATGTTCACCTGTGTACACATTGTGGTAATCAACATTCTAATCAATGACTGGTGCATAGTGATCAAATGTTAAAAAATTTCTAATCATGGTTAAACATATGTGTTTTCAGAAAAAGGTATACAACCTAAACAAAACGCATGTCCATGTTCTCTTTTTCAAGGTGTGGCTGATTTAAATAGCCAGCATTCTTTTTAAAATGAAGAAATAACACTTTTCTTGGACTCTTGTTGTTTCTAAATGGCTGCTAGGTCATTTCAGATGCATCCAAGTCTTTGTTCGTAGGCATAGAATTGAGCGAATGCTGCGCAGTGTTAGGTTGCGTCAACCGAATCTGGTATCAGAACAGAATTTAACACTAGGCTACTGAATATATTTTCAGCTGTTTATTAATAGAATTAGTCAAGCAGAATAAATGGTAAATGCAATCTTCGTATATACGGGTTCACTGTAACACCTCGCAGGGCAAACAGAGAACTGAGTGACACATCCTTTGCTTTTCATTAAATACTCTGACAGAGATAGTTTCCACTCACTGCTGGCCTGTCAGAGGGAGGATGAGCGTGGTTTAAACTTACTCATCCTATCGCTGGAGTGCAGGCTGGTCCCAGCCTCTAGACGCATCTTTGTTGCCAAGCATAGTTGTCTTCTAGCTTATCTTCATGTGTGTACCCGAGAGTCAGACACCCAAGGACAGTGCCTGTTTTTATGCTACAGTTAGGACAGTTTCTGCTTTTGTGCTACAGCTATCTTCCATTCTATCAGCCCCTCCCGTACACCTGTCCTTGAGCGGCCCCACAACCAGGCATTGTGTGTGTGGGTCACGAGTCTACTCAGCCTACACTCCTACTAGCCAGCAACCCTCCAGTTAGTCATTTCTATTATATGTTGCTCAATCTATGTTAATACAATATAAACCTCTTATGTTTAGCATTAGTATTCATAAGCTATGCACCACAACTAGTTTAAGAAAATATAACCCAACAATCCCCCTTTTCACACCCTCTGGGTGTGAACATTTCCCAGTAAGAAATTTCTGAGAAATTTAGGATTCCCCCTTTTGACACCCACTAGGGTGTCACTCACTAAAATACAATACAAACACTTTTATTAATAGGCAATAACGATAACAAAAAACCTTCAGTCCTCCAGCTACACCTAACTTGTACTCGGTTGACTACCAGCCACCCAGGAACTTCAAACCTTCACATAAGGAAAGACAAATAGTACACAGCATAAATTCAGAACATTATTATTTAAAAACGTATAAAAAGAAGACCTTCTTGCGTCAGTGGCTAGACCTAACATGTGTGGGACAGACTCTTTGTCCCAGAACTTAAAACCTTCACATCCACCTGCTGCTACATTCAACACATATGAGAACATTTCGGATAGGCTTTATTCAACCACTTCCTCAACAGCAAACCAAGGATCGTCCTCAGACAGACCCATCTTTTGCCCCGAGCTGGATTCAGTGTCCTCTGGGGTCACTTCCATCAAAGGAATCATTCCGGGTGCCCATCTCCTCCGTTATCAATCTCTCCAGAACCCTGGAAATGAGACCTCTCGCACATGGGACCAAACAACAACCACACAACACAAACACACTCATACAGGTGAAAGCAGCCCATAATACAGTTCTTACAACACTTTTCCATTTTCCATTTCCCAAACATGAGCTGTGTTATCAGGAATGTACGTGCAGCAATGAACCTAATCATTCTACCTACACCGCACTCTTCTGCCAATAACATATCGAGAGTCAATCTATTTTACCAGGTCATGAGGGGGGTGGTGGATAATTGGTCAGAGAACCTCTTTACTGCATCCCCGGTTTCATTCATGAATCTGTTGATTATAAAAGATGTCATTAATCCAATCCACAGTTTTATTTATTGTCACCCACTAAAATAATGTAGTGTTAAAGCCGTCACATATTTGATTCATAGCTTTGTATTCATCTGGAACTTCCCTGAGGATGCCAATAGCATCCATCTAGACAAAGCTCCTCCTATCCTGGTCAAAACTCCGCCTGTGCCTACTTTAGCCTCTTATAACTGGCCTCTGATGACTAACTTGAACTGGTTGGACCTATAACCCCAGGGCACAAGTTCCTAACCACCCTTTGTGGTAATTTCTGTCGTATGCATCCTTTGCTGGTACTAGCCCACCCTTCATCAGTTATAGGTGCTGTGAGGTTAAGAATTTTCTACTCATCTTTCAAACCTAAGTCAGTCACATTAATGGCTGAAAGTAATCGTTAACCTCTATGGGCTAGGTGGGATGCTAGCGTCCCCCCCGTGGTGCACTCCATCAACAGCAGGTGCATTTCAAGAGCGGCAAATTTGAAACCAAATAAATGTAAAAATTCAAATTTTTCAAACATACAACTATCTTACACCCTTTGAAAGATAAACATCTCCTTAATCTAACCACGTTGTCCGATTTCTTCAATTTCTATGTCTACCTGTTCTGGTATCTCTATTCTCCCTAACTCTGGCATTCTATAGGCTTTATCTGATTAGCTAAAATGTCATCCATCCTTTAAAGAGATAGATCCTAGTAAACCAACTCTAGGGATAATATCTTGACTTAATATTCTAGCTACCATAATCATGTCCACCAAGTAAGTTGGGAACGCTTCTACCCATTTGCTATACTTATCTATTATTGTTAAACACCCCTTCTTCCCCTCAATAACTCCATTTCCAAATGTTGGAATGGATATTCTACAACAAACAATTTGTTTAACCTCTTGGGGCTAGGTGGGACGCTAGCGTGCCACCCGTGGTGCACTCCATCAACAGCAGGTGCATTTCAAGAGCGGCAAATTTGAATCCAAATAAATGTCAAAATTCAAATTTTTCAAACATACAACTATCTTACACCCTTTGAAAGATAAACATCTCCTTAATCTAACCACGGTTTACGATTTCAAAAAGGTTTTACGGCGAAAGCATAAATTTAGAGTATGTTAGGACAGTACATTTACAAGAGTTGTGTGTAATGTTTTGTCAAGTCAAAGACAGGGTCACCAAAACCATAAAACCAGCTAAAATGATGCACTAACCTTTTACAATCTCCATCAGATGACACTCCTAGGACATTATGTTAGACAATGCATGCATTTTTAGTTCTATCAAGTTCATATTTATATCGAAAAACAGCGTTTTACTATGGCATTGATGTTGAGGAAATCGTTTCCCTCCAATAACCGGCAGTCAAGTCAGCGTCACAAATTAAATAATTAAAATTAGAAAACATTGGTAAAATATTATATTGTCATTTAAAGAATTATAGATTTACATCTCTTGAACGCAATCAACTTGCCAGATTTAAAAATAACCTTACTGGGAAATCACACTTTGCAATAATCTGAGCACTGTGCCCAGAAAAATACGCGTTGCGATACAGACTAGACGTCATGTTGGGGAGATCTAAAATCGAAAATACTATGTAAATAATCCATTACCTTTGATTCTCTTCATCAGATGTCACTTCCAGGTATCACAGGTCCATAACGAATGTAGTTTTGTTCAAAAAAGCTCATCATTTATGTCCAAAAATCTCCGTCTCGTTAGCACATGATGTAAGCCAGCCGGACTTCTCGTCATGAACGAGGGGAAAAAATATATTTCCGTTCGTTCAAACATGTCAAACGTTGTATAGCATAAATCATTAGGGCCTTTTTTAACCAGAACATGAATAATATTCAAGGTGGACGAATGCATACTCTTTTATAACGTATTGGAACGAGGGTACCCAACATGAACTAGCGCGCCAGGTGTCTAATGGGACATCACCGTTCCATGGCTCTTGTTCGGTCAGATCTCCCTCCAGAAGACTCAAAACACTTTGTAAAGGCTGGTGACATCTAGTGGAAGCAATAGGAAGTGCCAAAATATTCCTAAACCCCTGTGTTTTTCAATGGGATAGGTTTAAAGTCAATACAACACATCAGGTATCCACTTCCTGTCAGAAAATGTCTCAGGGTTTTGCCTGCCAAATGAGTTCTGTTATACTCACAGACACCATTCAAACAGTTTTGGAAACTTTAGAGTGTTCTCTATCCATATATAATAAGTATATGCATATTCTAGTTACTGGGTAGGATTAGTAACCAGATTAAATCGGGTACATTTTTTTTATCCAGACGTGCAAATGCTGCCCCCTAGACCCAACAGGTTAAGTAATTATCCTAACCTGTTCTATCACCTGCTCTACCATACTCCCCCTATTTATACATGGCTCAAGCCATGTATCAATATTGCTGCATATCTAAACAATGTTTTTGGTAAGGTTAGTAAATTATCCTTATGTCAGCCCTTCTCTTGTAGGATTGCCCCCTTTCATTTTCCACATGTCCAATTCTCCCAGGGGAATTCATCCTTAGCTACTCTGTAACAATTCTCTGATGCATATGTGCTTGTCTGTGTAAATAGTCATATCTCTTCTTGGCGAATTTACCAAACATAAAGTTAGAATCAAAACTAAAATACATGCCTCTCCTCCTAACTTTTCATTTTTTTCATTTTTTCATTTTTTTTAAAACCAATGGAGCCGATAGTCTCTCCATGAATTAATATAAGCTAAGTGAACCAAATTCCCTTTTATTCTTATTATGTCTTTCTGTCTGTCCCAGTATTATTTCTGTCCTCACCTGTTTATAATTTAACTATGCTGGTCTCCTCTCCCTAACTGTTATCTAATCCTTCTGCGTCCCTTTTATCTTCTCTTCCTGTATTATGCTCTCCTCCTGCTACTTCCAACCCATCAAGGTCTCAGCAGTGCAGGGAGGACTTCTCCGTCTGCTGTCTTATTCCATAGCTACTTAACCTCTATGGGCTAGGTGGGACGCTTGCATCCCACCTACTCAACAGCCAGTGTAATCCTGTGGCACGATATTCAAATACCTTAGAAATGCTATTACTTCAATTTCTCAAACATGACTATTTTATACCATTTTGCAATATTCTGAGTAGATAGCTCGCCATCACGGGCTAGCTATTTTGACACCCACCAAGTTTGGCACTCACCAAACTCAGATTTACTATAAGATAAATTGGATTACCTTTGCTGTTCTTCGTCAGAATGCACTCCCAGGACTTCTACTTCATCCACAAATGTTGTTTTGGTTCAAAATAATCCATAGTTATGTTCAAATATCCTCTGTTTTGTTCTTGTGTTCAAGACACTATCCGAACGGTGACGCGCGGACACGTATCGTGACAACAAATTTCAAAATATTCCATTACCGTACTTCGAAGCATGTCAAACGCTGTTTAAAATCAATTTTTATGTTATTTTTCTCTTAAAATAGCGATAATATTCCGACCGGGAAACCCTGTTTTCGTTCAAAGACTCAAAGTTGAACATAGAGTTGTCTCGTGCACGTGCGCTCCCGTGTCATTGTTCTCAGCTCGATCACTATCCAAATGCGCTACTGTTTTTCAACCATGGACTGCAAAGTCATAATTCAACGTTCTGGCGCCTTCTGAGAGACTATGGGAGCCTTTGAAAGTGTCACGTTACAGCAGAGATCCTCTGTTTTCAATAAAGAGAGTGTAGAATGCCAAGAAATGGTCAAAGAGGGCTCTTCCTGTACAGAATCTTCTCAGGTTTTGGCCTGCCATATTAGTTCTGTTATACTCACAGACACCATTCAAACAGTTTTAGAAACGTTGATATTCGATTGTTCCAAGATGGCGCAGACCTGTATTGCTAGCCTATTTCTCTGAGTATAGCATCCCCTTTTATTGCAAAGTGTGATTTCCCAGTAAAGTTATTTTTAAATCTGGCAATGCAGGTGCTTTCACGAGATGTTCATCTATAATTCTTTGAATGACAATATTACATTTTAAAAATGTTTTCGAATAGTAATTTAGTAAATTATAGCGCTGTTTCACCGGATGCATTTGAGGGAAAATAGTTTCTCAACGTCACGCGCCGATGTAAAATGCTGTTTTTATATATAAATATGAACTTTATCGAACAAAAGAATGCATATATTGTGTAACATGATGTCCTAGGAGTGTCATCTGATGAAGATTGTCAAAGGTTAGTGCTGCATTTAGCTGTTTTTTGGTTATTTGTGATGCATGTGGTTGGTCGGAAAATGGCTATGTGAATACTTTGACGATATACTCCTCTAACATTATCTAATATTTTGCTTTTGCTGTAAAGCCTTTTTGAAATCGGACAACGTGGTTCGATTCAGGAGAGGTGTATCTATAAAACGATATAAAATAGTCCTATATTTGAAAGAAAAAAAAAAAAACTTTTTTCTATTGTTCGGTTATGAATATGGCGAAATGATTTTACGCTGGATGTTGATCCCGCATACGGGACGGAGAACATCAAGAGGTTCTAAACTTATTCAACAACAAAATATAATAATACTATTATATTAATTCCACAGCCTTGTTGTGTTAAATCTCTTCCACTGAATACAACCACAGCTGACTTCCTAAGGGAAAATAAACTTATCTAGATAATGTAAAAAATACCCCTAATTATCAAACAATATTCACATAACATAATCAGATCAAAATGACTAATCTGAACTACTCCACAAAGAAAAATTATTGTACCCTAATCGTCATTCTGTCTTCTCGTTGGTTCAAATTATCAATTGTGTCTAAGAACTTTAACTCCATCATAATTATCATTTCTACAAATTTCCTTAAAGTCAGTATCACAAATGACCTTAAGGCTAAAATAGGTTATACCTAGGGTTAGGGCTAAAATAGGTTATACCTAGGGTTAGGGCTAAAACAGGTAATTCGTAGGGTTAGAGTTTCTGTATAGCACTTTGTGACATCTGCTGACGTAAAAAGGGCTTTATAAATACATTTGATTGATTGTTAGGATTAGGGTTTTTAAGGCAAAAAACAGTATAGGTTTATAGCTCTCTTGCTCCTCCCTGTGGCCTTCTGTGGGTACTACATAACTCATTCGCGACACTTGCTAAATTCATAATCTGACGTAGGAACTGAGTCAGATCTACAAATCAATGAGCTAGACCTGTCCATTTGGTTAGAAACTCAGTGAACCTACACAGCTTTCGCTCAATTCGATGCCTAAAATTAAGATTTCGATGCATATCAAATTACCCAGCAGCCATTTAGAAACAACAAATCGTCAAAAAAAATAAATAAATCTTTAATAAAAAAAGGAATTCTGGCTGTTTAAATCTGCAGCATCTTGAAAAAGAGGACAGGGACATGCATTTTGTTTAGGTTGTATACCTTTTTCTGAAAACAAATATGGTTAACAATGACCAGAAAATGTTTAACGTTTGATGGGTATCCGCCAGCCATCAGCTGAAGCATGAGTCACCACAAGGTGTACCCAGGTAAACAGTGAGCTTGCACACAAAGTACTTGTGACGCTGGTAATGGTAAGTCACCTGAGATAAGCCTACAATGTTAACGCAGGCAGGTCTTATTGATAACAATAGCGAAGCTGCCATTGTGATGCAGAACAATGAGCTGGGAATAGAACGTTCAGAAGGTGAGTTGGTGCCACGGTGCTCAATTAAACTAATAGGAGCTGGCAGGGTGAAAAATGCACTAAAATAAGGTCTGTTTTTTTGCGATGACTTCATAACCAGGGACATAAGGCAATATTATGAAACTATTTTTCGGATAAAAACTAGTTAATTGGATAATTAACTAGTTTTTATCCGAAAAATACGTTGTTAACAATATTGTTTATCATAAGGTACTGGGCTCCATGGCGGATGCAATGAACTAGTTTTAATCAGAAAAAAAGCATAGTCAAAATTGGAATGTGTCCAGCCTACTTGAGGCCCCATGAAAATAATATTCAAAAGTCCGGTCCTTGGACACAGAGGGGTTAAACATTAAAGTTACCGTCCATCTAGTGAAGAGAGGAGAACCGGACAGAGGTAGCCAGCATTCGGCAACGAGAGAGGGAGAAGCCCTCCACGGGATTTAACAGGTGGAAGAAACAACCAAGGAGCTCCATCGGTCCACAAAAAATACAGGCGGCCGGTGTACGTTTGACATGTTTGAACGAACGTAAATAGATTTTATTTTGACTTTTCGTTGTGACTTTTCCCTCCCCCGTCCTACATTTTGAGTAGCCTACCGAACGGACTAACAACATGGAACAACTTGGAGTTATTTGGACCTAAATTATGAACTTTGTCGAAAGAAACAACATTTGTTGTGGTCCTGGGATTCCTGGAAGTGCCTTCTGATGAAGATTATTAAAGGTAAGGGAATAGTTCTAATGTTATTTATGATGTTAGATGACTCCAACATGCCGGCTAACTGTATAGCCTAGTGTATTTTTCTGAGCGCAGTAGTCAGATTATTGCAAAGTGTGCTTTCCCAGTAAAGTTATTTTGAAATCTGTCAATGCGGTTGCTTTTACGAGATATTAATCTATAATTTTTTGAATAACAGTTTAATATCTTATCCACGTTTTATAATGAGTATTTTTGTAAATTCACTGGCAGTTTTGGGGGAGACACATTTTCTCAACGACACGTGCCGATGTAAAATGCTGTTTTTGGATATAAATATGAACTTGATAGAACAAAAATGCATGTATTGTCTAACATAATGTCCTAGCAGTGTCGTCTGGTGAAGATTGTCAAAGGTTAGTGCATAATTTTAGCTGGTTTTCTGCTTTTGGTGACGCCTGTCCTTGAATTGAAAATGGATGTTTGTACTTTTTTGGCTATGTACTGTCCTAACATAATCTAACTTTATGCTTTCGCCGTAAAGCCTCTTTGAAAATCGGACAATGTGGTTAGATTAACCTCTTACATCTAGACGTTCCGCTAGCGGAACACCTGCTCCAATATCCAATGATAGGCGTGGCGCGAATTACAAATTCCTCAAAAATACAAAAACTTCAATTTTTCAAACATATGACTATTTCACAGCATTTTAAAGACAAGACTCTCCTTTATCTAACCACACTGTCCGATTTCAAAAAGGCTTTACAGCGAAAGCAAAACATTAGATTATGTCAGCAGAGTACCAAGCCAGAAATAATCAGACACCCATTTTTCAAGCTAGCATATAATGTCACAAAAACCCAGAAGACAGCTAAATGCAGCACTAACCTTTGATGATCTTCATCAGATGACAACCCTAGGACATTATGTTATACAATACATGCATGTTTTGTTCAATCAAGTTCATATTTATATCAAAAACCAGCTTTTTACATTAGCATGTGACGTTCAGAACTAGCATACCCCCCGCAAACTTCCGGGGAATTTGCTAACAATTTACTAAATTACTCACGATAAACGTTCACAAAAAGCATAACAATTATTTTAAGAATTATAGATACAGAACTCCTCTATGCACTCGATATGTCCGATTTTAAAATAGCTTTTTGGTGAAAGCACATTTTGCAATATTCTAAGTACATAGCCCGGGAAATCACAGGGCTAGCTATTTAGACACCCGGCAAGTTTAGCACTCACCAATATCAGATTTACTATTATAAAAGTTTGATTACCTTTTGTTGTCTTTGTCAGAATGCACTCCCAGGACTGCTACTTCAATAACAAATGTTGGTTTGGTCCAAAACAATCCATCGTTATATCCAAATTGCGGCGTTTTGTTCGTGCGTTCCAGACAGTATCTGAAAGGGTAAATAAGGGTCGTGCGCATGGCGCAATTCGTGACAAAAAAAATCTAAATATTCCATTACCGTACTTCGAAGCATGTCAACCGCTGTTTAAAATCCATTTTTATGCAATTTTTCTCGTAAAAAAGCGATAATATTCTGACCGGGAATGTCCATTTTGCTAAACAGAGGAAAGTAAACAAAGCTTTCGGTCGACGCGGGCACGAGCCTGAGTCTCACAGTACTGTAACCAGCCACTACCCAAACGCGCTACTTTTTTTCAGCCAGAGCCTGCAAAGCCACGATTCAGCTTTTTACCGCCTTCTGAGACCCTATGGCAGCCGTAGGAAGTGTCACGGGACAGCTAAGAACCTCACTCTTCAATAAACAGAGACAAGAAGAACGACACCTTGTCAGACAGGCCACTTCCTGCATGAAACCTTCTCAGTTTTTTGCCTGCCAAATGAGTTCTGTTATACTCACAGACACCATTCAAACAGTTTTAGAAACTTTAGGGTGTTTTCTATCCATATGTAATAAGTATATGCATATTCTAGTTACTGGGTAGGAGTGGTAACCAGATTAAATCGGGTACGTTTTTTATCCAGCCGTGAAAATACTGCCCCCTAGCCATAACAGGTTAAGGAGATGTTTATCTTTTAAATGGTGTAAAATAGTTGATTGTTTGAGAAATTGAAATTATTAGATTTTTGATGTTTTGAATTTCCCGCCTTGCTAGCAATCCCGTCAGTGGGATTAGGTTACCCTCGATCCCCAAGAGGTTAACCCCTAACCCAAATTCTAGGGTAAAGTATCCTAGAACACTAGATGGATGGTAAAACCTGTCTAAGCATTTAGCTTTTATTGTTTTGTTATATTATTATATTTATTGTTTCAAGGCAGAACACTTGATAAACAAGACACATTAGTTTTATTTTTCTAATGTGGTTTGAACTGGGTGACCTGGTAACCTCTATGTGAAAGTCCAGAAATTGGTGTGGGATAGGTGGGGCAGGTTTGAGACTGATCTAAGGAATTAACAAGAAAAATACACATTATTTCTCAGCTGCCTCACCAATGTCTGTACGTGAATTAAGAACTTTTAATTGCTAAATATTTCCAATAGATGGCAGCATATACCATGAAGCATCAGCTATAGTCTACAAGCAGCAATATGATTGACATAAAATAGATTGCAACCAAAGACTTTATGTCCCATGATTTTCTAAAATGGTCACTCATTACTTTATTTAGTTATATATCTCGTTTTAAGGCTGTGTTGTTTTTCGGAGAGCAAAGAAATAGTAATGAGAGCAGGTTTTGAACCCAGGGTAAATAATCACTAGTCAGATGCTTAAACCTATACTCTAGTATACTTTCATCATAAAATATTTTCTTAATATCTCATATTGGGACTAAACAGCCTCGAAATAGAATAGACAAGTGCATCTTCCAGCCAATAAATTCCATCATGCAACCCTTGCGGTAATCAAAATTACCTCATTGTGCCCCTCGCTTGCACGCGAAGGCAGAGTGCTTGCTGCAGCTGACAGCACAAGCTTTTTGGAGGGGCAGAGATGACTACTTGTGCGAGCATTTAACAATGAATATACTAGGAAAATACTTTTTTCTTGACCAGATGTGACTGAATTAATGTTCAGGCTTATTGATAATCGTTATATTAATGAAGTATAATTTCAAAACATGAGCATAAAAACAGGTGATAATAAACATGCATCGTCATTATATTACTTCACAGTAATCTGTTAAATGCTTCTTCTGTCCTTCCTCTTGCGTTAGCAGTGTGGAAAGGGACAGAAAGAAGCCACACAGGAGTTTTCCTGTGAGGGGAAGTGTGTTCAGGGAGAACTAAACTAACATTCTGAAATATAATTTGTGGTCTTATGCTGCCATCTATTGGAATTATGTTGCAACTGCAGGAGTACTGAATAATGTGTAATTCCTTACTAAAGTAGTAATCACACAGAACTGCAAAATGAAAAATGTTCTAGTTCATTTTACCACTTAAAACCATAAAATAACCATTTATAGCTTAACAAACAATGAAGCTGACATAAACCAAAATCACCATACATTTAGTTAATTTTATATATAAAACGATGTATTTAGTTGGGTGACGTTATCTGCCAAAGTAACAGCCCTGTAGAAAAAGAAAAGCTCTCCAGTATGTACCAACACAGTAAAAGGTGAGGTTACAAGATTATCAACCTTCAAAGCAGAATTACTTTCCCATTGTTCCTCAACTGTAGTGTATGTGTAACTGGTGTGAAATGATTAGCTAGTTAGCTATACTGTGATATACCATTATCTAGCCCTGAGTCTATATAGTGTAACTGGTGTGAAATGGTTAGCTAGTTAGCTATACTGTGATATACCATTCTCTAGCCCTGAGTCTATAAATTGTAACTGGTGTGTAATGGTTAGCTAGTTAGCTATACTGTGATATACCATTCTCTAGCCCTGAGTATATATAGTGTAACCGGTGTGAAATGGTTAGCTAGTTAGCTATACTGTCATATACCATTCTCTAGTCATGAGTCTATATAGTGTAACAGGTGTGAAATTGTTAGCTAGGTAGCGGGCGTGCACTAATAGCGTTTCAATCAGTGACGTCACTCGCTCTGAGACCTTGAATTAGTTGTTCCCCTTGCTCTGCAAGGGCCGCAGCTTTTGTGGAGCGATGGGTAACGGTACTTCGAGGGTGACTGTTGTCGATGTCTGCAGAGGGTCCCTGTGGCGTGGAGAGGGACGGAAGCTATACTGTGATATACCATTTTCTAGCCCTGAGTCTCCTTTTATAAAAAGTAAAAAACACAATTTCAAATGTTGCTACATACTGTAAGACCGATTTGAGTCCGTCGGTCACATTTGACTGTGTAAAACTTAGTAGTACTACTGATTTCTCTGAGAGTGAGACAGATATATATTATTACTGTGTAAAACCTACCAGTACTACTGATTTCTCTGAGAGTGAGGCAGATATATATTATTACTGTGTAAAACCTAGCAGTACTACTGATTTCTCTGAGAGTGAGGCAGATATATATTATTACTGTATAAAACCTAGCAGTACCTACGGATTTCTCTGAGAGTGAGGCAGATATATATTATTACTGTATAAAACCTAGCAGTACTACTGATTTCTCTGAGAGTGAGGCAGATATTATTACTGTGTAAAACCTAGCAGTACTACTGATTTCTCTGAGAGTGAGGCAGATATATATTATTACTGTGTAAAACCTAGCAGTATTACTGATTTCTCTGAGAGTGAGGCAGATATATATTATTACTGTATAAAACCTAGCAGTACTACTGATTTCTCTGAGAGTGAGGCAGATATATAGCATTTAGAAAAAAACATGATTATTTGTCTCTCTGAAATGAAACCATCAAGTGATTGTCACGTCCTGACCAGTAAAGGGGTTATTTGTTCTTATCGTTTGGTCAGGACTTGGCAGGGGGTGTTTGTTTTATATGGTTCGGGGTGGTTGTGTTGTAGAGGGGTGTTAGATGTATGTATTCCAGGGTTTTTGGTTATTGTTCTATGTTAGTTTATTTCTATGTTCTGTTTAGTTGGTTGTATTTCTATGTTTTCTAATTGGTGTTGGGGCCTTCAGTTGGAGGCAGCTGTCTATCGTTGCCTCTGATTGAAGGTCCTATAATTAGGAGTATGTTTGTTTTGGGGTTTGTGGGAGATTGTTTCTTTGTACTGCTGTGAGAGCCTACAAGACTGTTTGTCGGTTGTTTTCTTGTTTATTTTTGGTGAATAAAAATGAGCATTCACGTACCCGCTACACCTTGGTCTATCCATTACAACGAACGTGACAGGGATAGATTTTAAACAAATACATGTATGTCATTGAACAACCCCATGACATGATTAGATTGTTTTTTCACTATCTCTGAATTTCGGGAAAATTGATATACAGCGTTTTGGAATGAAACTCTTCTTATGTTTCCCCATCTGAGCTCAGAGCAGATGAGAGATGTAATGTTTGTCTTTGTTGTGTTGAAGTCCAATCAAGCAGGAGAGACCAGCCTCCCCTGTTCCCAGCTGTGTGTCCATGAAGAGTGACAAGTCTATGGAACCTCCTATATACTTTATAGAGGGAGACTTTTCTACTGAACAAAGGTAAGAAGAACTCATGGGTCATGGTCAGTGAGTTAAACAACACTGTCTCTAGTCATTTCTCCTCTCCCATTTCCCCATTTATTTTTGTTGTTTTCATAATCCATAGGCTAATCCCTTTGTCCATTTTCATAGACCTAAAACAATATTAAACAAACACAACATTCCCTTCCTGTGTGTGTGTGTGTGTGTGTGTGTGTGTGTGTGTGTGTGTGTGTGTGTGTGTGCTCCCTGGATGAGGAGATGTAATCTCATGTTTTGTCCACAGAAACCAACAGGAGAGATCAGTCAGAGATTATCAGTGGTCAGTCTTCCCAGAGTCATCAAACAGACCTGGTCAACATATTCAGTGTATGTGGTCCTGTTACGTACATTTGTTTTTGTTTACCTCAAGTGCCAGAGGCTTTGAGAGTCAGAAGCAGGATAAGGAAGTGGTGGATGCTGAAGATGAGAAGCAGGAGAGAAGTGCCAGAGAGGGGGCTCTGAAGATCACACTGCACCTCCTGAGGAAAATGAACCAGAAGGAGCTTGTTGACACACTGGAGAAAAGTAAGAGCTGTCTGCCTCATGTTGAATGCTGTTTTATAACCTTAAAAAGCTGTAGCTAAAGTACAGCTAAAGTACCTGTGTAAATCAATGGTATTGAAGCAGCCTTAACACAACACCTAGTGACCTCATCAAGTAGCAGCAGGGATGTGTTGTGGTGATTCATTTAGAGAGAGAGATAGACAACATCAATAATACCAATAATAATATAATCAGTCACACCAGTCTGTAATACATCATGAGAACATTTACACATTTACATAGACAGTTAATTATTATAATTGAACTTTACAACAGTCCTACAATACTCTAGGCATTAAAACTGACGTAATATTAATATCCTGTGTTATTTCTTCATTCAGATGAGCTTGCTGTGATTTGCCAACGTGAACTCAAATCTAATCTAAAGAAGAAGTTTCAATGTGTATTTGAGGGGATCGCTAAACAAGGAAACCCAATACTTCTCAATAAGATCTACACAGAGCTCTACATCACAGAGGGTGGAACAGGAGAGGTCAATAATGAACATGAGCTGAGACAGATCGAGACAACAACCAGGAAACAAGCAAGACCAGAGAAACCAATGAAATGTAACGACATCTTCAAACCCTTAACTGGACAAGACAAACGTATGAGAACTGTGCTGACAAAGGGAGTCGCTGGCATTGGAAAAACAGTCTCTGTGCAGAAGTTCATTCTGGACTGGGCTGAAGGAAAAGCAAATCAGGATGTCCAATTTGTGTTTTTTTTCCCTTTTCGGGAGCTGAATTTGCTGAAAGGGGAAAAACACACTTTCATTGAACTTCTCAATCACTTCTCAATGGAAACCAAACAATCAGGAATCTCCATCTACAACAAGTACAAAGTTCTGTTCATCTTTGATGGTCTGGATGAGTGCCGACTGCCCCTAGACTTCCAGAAGAACAAGATCTGTTGGGACGTCACAGAGTGAACCTCAGTGGATGTTCTGCTGACAAATCTCATCAAGAGAAATCTACTTCCCTCTGCTCTCCTCTGGATAACTACCCGACCTGCAGCAGCCAATAAGATCCCTTTAGGGTGTGTTGACCAGGTGACAGAGGTACGAGGGTTCAATGACCCACAGAAGGAGGAGTACTTCAGGAAGAGATTCAGTGATGAGGACCTGGCCAGCAGAATCATCTCACACATAAAGACATCAAGGAGCCTCCACATCATGTGCCACATTCGAGTCTTCTGTTGGATTTCTGCAACAGTCCTTGAACACATGCTGAAACATAAGAGAGAAGAGATGCCCAAGACTCTGACTGAGATGTACACACACCTTGTGGTGTTTCATACCAAACAGAAGAATGAAAAGTATTTTGGGAAAGAAGAGACAGGTCCACACTGGAATAAAGAGAGCATTCTGTCACTGGGAAAACTGGCTTTTCAACAGCTTGTGAATGGCAATCTGATTTTCTATGAAGAAGACCTGAAAGAGGCTGGTATTGATGTTAATGAAGCCTCAGTGTACTCAGGATTGTGCACACAGCTCTTTAAAGAGGAAAGTGTTCTGTACCAGGACAAGGTGTACTGCTTTGTGCATTTGAGCATTCAGGAGTTTCTGGCTGCTGTATATGTGTTCCTCTCATTCGTCAACAACAATGAGAATATAATGGACAAACTGCAAATGAAAGACAAGTCTGAAGTTACTTTCTACAAGAGTGCTGTGGATAAAGCCTTACAAAGTGAGACAGGAAACCTGGACCTGTTCCTCCGCTTCCTTCTGGGCCTCTCACTGGAGTCCAATCAGAAGCACTTACAAGGTCTACTGACAAAGTCAAGAAGCAGCTCACAGAGCCATGAAGAAACAGTGAAGTACATCAAGGAGAAGATCAGGGAGAATCCCTCTCCAGAGATGAGCATCAATCTGTTCCACTGTCTGAATGAACTGAATCACCATTCTCTAGTGGAGGAGATCCAAAGCTACCGGAGCTCAGGAAGTATCTCAGAAGACAACCTGTCACCTGCACAGTGGTCAGCTCTGGTCTTTGTGTTGCTGACTTCGGAAAAGGAGCTGGATGTGTTTGACCTGAAGAAATACTCCAGATCAGAGGAAGGTCTTCTGAGGCTGCTGCCAGTGGTCAAAGCCTCCAGAGCTGTTCTGTGAGTACATAAAATGACATTTAAGAACTATTCATCAGAAAGAAATATTAAGTTGAGTAAAATATGTATTATAATATGAAAATAATATTATATTGAAAAACATATTGAATAATTGAATTGATGTTTACATTAGTGTAACATTATGACCATACAGTTCTAGGAGATGGAAGATGAATCTATATGTTGTTTGAGAGAATAAACAAAATGCATCTACCGTTGTCCTTCTACACTACTCGTTAAATGAAGTGTGTTTGTGAAGTCATGATGATCTCTTTGTCAGGCTGTCAGGCTGTGGAGTCACAGAGAAAGGCTGTGCTTCTCTGGTCTCAGCTCTGAGGTCAAACCCCTCATACCTGAGAGAGCTGGACCTGAGTGACAATGACCTGAAGGATTCAGGAGTGAAGCTGCTCTCTGCTGGACTGGGGAATCCCCACTGTAAACTGAAGACTCTGAGGTCAGTATTCCTGTAGTTAGTCAGCAAGTGATAATTGCTCACCAGATCTACATGTGTTTACCAGGCACACAGTCCACACCATATGTGTTTGGACAGTCAAGCTTACAGTTTTACATTTGGTGCTATGATCCAGTATTTTGGATTTGAGATAGAATGTCACTTTTTGAGAGTGTTTATATATGTTTTATCGTTCAGAAATGAAAGCACTTTCATATGTACAAAAGTATTCACACCCTTGGCATTTTTCCTATTTTGTTGCCTTACAACCAGGAATTAAAATAGAACCCCTCCAAAAAATCTATCATTTGATTTACACAATATGCCTAACACTTTGAAGATGCAAAATATGTTTTATTGTGAAACAAACAAGAATTAAGAAAAAAATACAGATAACTTGAGCATGCCAAAGTCAATACTTTGTAGATCCACTTTTTGCAGCAATTAGTCTCTATAAGCTTGGCACATCTAGCCACTGGGATTTTTGACCATTCTTCAAGGCAAAACTGCTCCAGATCCTTCAAATTGGATGGGTTCCGCTGGTGTATAGCAATCTTTAAGTCTTACCACAGATTGAGGTTTGGGCTTTGAAGTTTGGGTTGGGGTATGATTGGGTTTGGGCCATTCCAAGACATTTACATTTTTCCCCTTAATCCACTCGAGTGTTGCTTTAGCTTAAACCTCCATCCCAGTCTCAAATCTCTGGAAGACAAACAGGTTTCCCTAAAGGATTTCCCTGTATTTGGCACCGTCATTCCTTCAATTCTGACCAGTTTCCCAGTCCGTGCCGATGAAAAATATCCCCAAAGAATGCTGCCACCACCATGCTTCACTGTGGGTATGGTGTTCTAGGAGTGATGAGAGATGTTGGGTTAGCGTCAGACATAGCGTTTTCCTGATGGCCAAAAAAGCAAAATTTTTGTCTCATCTGACCAGAGTACCTTCTTCCATATGTTTGGGGAGTCTCCCACATGCCTTTTGGTGAACACCAAACATGTTTGCTTATATTTTTCTTCAAGCAATGGCTTTTTTTCTGGCCACTCTTCCGAAATGCCCAGCTCTGTGAAGTGTACGGCTTAGTGGTCCTATGGACAGATACTCCAATCTCTGCTGTGGAGCTTTGCAGCTCCTTCAGGGTTATCTTTGGTCTCTTTGTTGCCTCTCTGATTTATGCCCTCCTTACCTGGTCTGTGAGTTTTGGTGGGTGGCCCTCTCTTGGCAGGTTTGTTGTGGTGCCATATTCTTTCCATTCTTTAGTAATGGATTTTATGGTGCTCTGTGGGATGTTCAAAGTTTCTGATATGTTTTTATAACCCAACCTTGATCTGTACTTCTCCACAACTTTGTCCCTGACCTGTTTGAAGAGCTCCTTGGTCTTCATGGTGCCGCTAGCTTGCTGGTGCCCCTTGCTTAGTGGTGTTGCAGACTCTGGGGCCTTTCAGAACAGGTGTATATATACTGAGATCATGTGACAGATCATGTGACACTTAGATTGAACACAGGTGGACTTTATTTAACTAATTATGTGACTTCTGAAGGTAATTAGTTGCTCCAGATCTTATTTAGTGGCTTCATAGCAAAGGGGGTGAATACATATGCACGCACCACTTTTAATTTTTTTAATTTTTTTTGGAAATGTTTGGAAACAAGGATTTTTTTTCATTTCACTTCACCAATTTGAACTAGTTTGTGTATGTCCATTACATGAAATCCAAATCCAAATCTATTTAAATTACAGGTTGTAATGCAACAAAATAGGAAAAACGCCAAGGGGTTGAATGCATTTGCAAGGCACTGTATGTATGAAAATACCCTCAAATAAAAGGTGACATTATATACTGTCACCTCATATAAAACATTTGATCTCAAATCCAAAATGTTGGAGTACAGAGCCACATTTAAAATGTTATTTTCACTGTCAAAATAGATATGGTGTGGACTGTATACTCAATACAATCTAAATCTGATACCTCAATATCTGTCTTTTGACTGATACTGCTTTTTAAACTGGTCTGGTCAGTCTACTCAAATATTTGTACTATACATTTCTCTCTCTACAAGTAATATTATGATCATTTATAATAATGAAACATTAATTTCTGAATAGATATGGCAGGTTTCAGGACACTGATATATCTGAATGTGTTGAAAAAATGTACTGCCACTATTTTCACCACCAAAGAATAGCAGTGTGATTTTAATATGATTTGACTCTTTGCAGGCTGTCAGGCTGTGGAGTCACAGAGGAAGGCTGTGCTTCTCTGGTCTCAGCTCTGAGGTCAAACCCCTCACACCTGAGAGAGCTGGACCTGAGTAACAATGACCTGAAGGATTCAGGAGTGAAGCTGCTCTCTGCTGGACTGGGGAATCCCCACTGTAAACTGGAGACTCTGAGGTCAGTATTCCTGTAGTTGGTCAACAAGTGATAACAGTTCACCAGATCCACATGTGTTTACCAGGCACACATAGTCCACACCATATGTGTTTGGACAGTGAAACTTACAGTTTTAAATTTGGCGCTATGCTCCAGCATTTTGGATTTGAGATAGAATGTTTCATATTAGGCGACATTACAGAATGTCACCTTTTATTTAAAGGTTTTCATACATATCTGTGCTACCGTTTAGAAATGAAAGCACTTTCATTTATGCAGTTCTCCCATTTGAAAATGTCTTCATTATTTGGACAAATTCAGTTATATTGTATTAAAGTAGTCATCATTTAAGTATTTGGTCCCATATTCCATGCCTGCAGTGATTACATCAAGCTTGTGATTCTACTAACTTGTTGAATGCATTTGTAGTTTGTCTTGGTTATGTTTTGGATTGTGTTTTTCCTAATAGAAACTGAATGGTGAATAATGTCCTGTCATTTTGGAGTCACTTCACTTGGATTGTCAGTAAGAATAGAAGACGTTTCTGAACACTTCTACATTCATGTGGATGCTACCATGATTATGAATAATCATGAATGAATCGTGAATGATGATGAATGAGAAAGTTACAGAGGCACAAAGATCATACCCCCTCTGTTATTGGTAATGGTGAGAGGTTAGCATGTTTTGTTGTAGTCTCTGTTATTGGTAATGGTGAGAGGTTAGCATGTTTTGTTGTAGTCTCTGTTAATGGTAATGGTGAGAGGTTAGCATGTTTTGTTGTAGCCTCTGTTATTGATAATGGTGAGAGGTTAGCATGTTTTGTTGTAGTCTCTGTTATTGGTAATGGTGAGAGGTTAGCATGTTTTGTTGTAGTCTCTGTTATTGGTAATGGTGAGAGGTTAGCATGTTTTGTTGTATCCTCTGTTATTGGCAATGGTGAGAGGTTAGCATGTTTTGTTGTAGCCTCTGTTATTGTTAATGGTGAGAGGTTAGCATGTTTTGTTGTAGTCTCTGTTATTGGTAATGGTGAGAGGTTAGCATGTTTTGTTGTAGTCTCTGTTATTGGTAATGGTGAGAGGTTAGCATGTTTTGTTGTATCCTCTGTTATTGGCAATGGTGAGAGGTTAGCATGTTTTGTTGTAGCCTCTGTTATTGGTAATGGTGAGAGGTTAGCATGTTATGTGTAGCCTCCGGAACTTTCTCACTCATTATTATTCATGATTCGTTGATGATTTTTTGGCATCATCTCATGGCATCATCAGGATTAATTTTGTCATGTT
Source organism: Salmo salar (assembly GCF_965601325.2). Taxonomy (NCBI): domain Eukaryota; kingdom Metazoa; phylum Chordata; class Actinopteri; order Salmoniformes; family Salmonidae; genus Salmo; species Salmo salar. Next base: position 102,472,187 of record NC_138293.1, read on the forward strand.
TAGAAACATGTTATCTACTCACTTAGACAGAAAATGACTCCAGTCATCATCCACCATTCTGTTAATATTGGGCAAAACACAACCCAAAACAAACTGCAAATGCAACCAATGAGTTTGAGTCACACGCTTGATGTAGTCATTGTGTTCAAGGAATATCAGACCGAATACTAAACTTTTGACTAATGTAATACACTATGAGTGAATTGATCAGAATACTTATGACTAGATACATAAAGTGTTCATTTCTAAATGGTGAAACAGATATCTATGAAAATACCTTCAAATAAAAGGTGACATTATATACTGTCACCTCATATGAAACATTTGATCTGAGATCTGAAATGTTGGAGAAAAGAGACACATTTAAAATGTTAGTTTCACTGTCAAAATAGATATGATGTGGACTGTATACTCAATACAATCTAAATCTGATACCTCACTGTCTGTCTTTTGACTGATACTGCTTTTTAAACTGGCCTGGTCAGTCTACTCAAATATTTGCACTACACATGTTTCTCTCTACAATCTATACTTTGATAAATTGTAAATTATAATGATGATTAATTTCTGAATAGATATGGCAGGTTTCAGGACACTGATATATCTGAATGTGTTGAAAAAATATACTGCCATTATTTTCACCACCAAAGAATAGCAGTGTGGTTTTAATATGATGTGACTCTTTGCAGAATGTCAGGCTGTCTAGTCACAGAGGAAGGCTGTGCTTCTCTGGTCTCAGCTCTGAGATCAAACCCCTCACACCTGAGAGAGCTGGACCTGAGTTACAATCACCCAGGAGACTCAGGAGTCAGACTGCTCTCTGCTGGACTGGAGGATCCACACTGCAGACTGGAGAAACTCAAGTATGTAGAGGGTTTATGTCAATGTTCATATCAGACATGTTTGACTTATCAGGCTAGTTAAGACAAACATTCTTAACACCACTTGGACAAAGTTATATGCTGACCGTGTGTGTGTGTGTGTGTGAGTGTGTGTGTGTTTGTGTGTTCAGGTGTATCCCTCAATGACTGTCTGTTCTTCTGCTTACCGCTACAGTGTGGAACATGGTGGAGAGAACACAATGAAACCTGGGCTTAGAAAATGTGAGTGTTGACTGCTGTGAAGAATATGACTAAGAATAAATCTTAATGCAAGTTAAGTCATAGTCAAAGACCACCATCATTACTTACTTGGTCATATTAAATATCAGCTGTAGTTCTACAGAAGCAGAAATCAGGGACACCAAAGTTTACAAAGAGCTGCTTTGACAATGTGTGTGTCTGTATGTGTGTTACATTAGAAATGTGTGTTTATGTTCATGCATGCGTACGTGTGTGTGTGTGTGTGTGTGTGTGTGTGTGTGTAATTAATTGGAATAAGTGTGTTTTATATTACCATACAGTATAACATATGATCATTCAACAAGTCTCAAGTTACCTTAACTTCTCCTTTTGATACCTAGAAACATCTACTTTAAATGAATTAGTGAAAAGTGAGTTAACATTCTAATGTGAATGATGATGATTTCTAATATTGTGTCTGGTTTCATCCACCAGATGTCTGTGATCTCACACTGGACCTAAACACAGTAAACAGACTCCTCTCTCTGTCTGAGGAGAACAGAAAGGTGACATGTATGAAAGAGAAGCAACCGTATCCTGATCACCCAGAGAGATTTAAGGGCTGTAGACAGGTGTTGTGCAGAGAGGGTCTGACTGGGCGCTGTTACTGGGAGGCAGAGTGGAGTGGGAGAATGGGGGCCGATATAGGAGTGACATATAAAGGAATCAGCAGGAGAGGATGGGGTAAGGACTGCGGGCTTGGATGTAATGACAAGTCCTGGAGTCTGATCTGCTCTGACAACAGTTACATTGCCAGTCACAATGATAATGCCACAACCATAGACGTCCGCCCCTCCAGCTCCCACAGAGTAGGAGTGTATCTGGACTGGCCAGCCGGCACTCTGTCCTTCTATAGAGCCTCCTCTGACACACTGACCCACCTGTACACATTCACCTCCACATTCACTGAGCCCCTCTATCCAGGGTTTTTTGTTTATGATGACTCCTCAGTGTCCCTGTAAATAATAACCTGACACATACACACACACACACACACACACACACACATACACACTGTCACACATACAGAACACACACACTGGACACACACACACAGGACAAACACACTGGACACACAACACACACACACTGGCCACACACACACTGACAAACACACAAAGGACATACACACTGGAACCACACATACAGAGGACACACACACAGGACACACAGAAACGCACACTGGACACACACAAACAAAAACACAAACACACACATTACACACACACTGGACACACACACACTGGACAGACACACACACACGAACACACACACATGACACACAAACTGGACACACACTGACACACACAGGACACACACACACACTGGACACGCACACAGCTGATGGTTATGTTCTGTGTTAGTTTGTTGCTCAGTCAGATAGAGCTTAAATGATGTCCTGTGTTTCTCAGAGTTTTTTTTGTGAAATTGTTCGTAATATTATGTTTCATTTGTTCCCAGGGGGGAAGGGGAAGGCACCTAGGGAGTGCTTAGGCAAGAGGCCCGTGGGCATACATATACCCGTAGTCATTTATTGTCTATACACACTAGGAAAGACCTGGGCGGACCACCCCCTGTATTTTGGTTAGCGCACCAGGTGGTGTTAAGTTAGGTAAGTAGTGGGTAGGTCACCAGGTGGTGCTAAGTTAGGTCAGTAGTGGGTAGGTCACCAGGTGGTGCTAAGTTAGGTCACTAGTGGGTAGGTCACCAGGTGGTGCTAAGTTAGGTCACTAGTGGGTAGGTCACCAGGTGGTGCTAAGTTAGGTCACTAGTGGGTAGGTCACCAGGTGGTGCTAAGTTAGGTCACTAGTGGGTAGGTCACCATGTGGTGCTAAGTTAGGTCAGTAGTGGGTAGGTCACCATGTGGTGCTAAGTTAGGTAAGTAGTGGGTAGGTCACCAGGTGGTGCTAAGTTAGGTAAGTAGTGGGTAGGTCACCATGTGGTGCTAAGTTAGGTAAGTAGTGGGTAGGTCACCAGGTGGTGCTAAGTTAGGTAAGTAGTGGGTAGGTCACCAGGTGGTGCTAAGTTAGGTAAGTAGTGGGTAGGTCACCAGGTGGTGCTAAGTTAGGTAAGTAGTGGGTAGGTCACCAGGTGGTGCTAAGTTAGGTAAGTAGTGGGTAGGTCACCAGGTGGTGCTAAGTTAGGTAAGTAGTGGGTAGGTCACCAGGTGGTGCTAAGTTAGGTAAGTAGTGGGTAGGTCACCAGGTGGTGCTAAGTTAGGTAAGTAGTGGGTAGGTCACCAGGTGGTGCTAAGTTAGGTAAGTAGTGGGTAGGCAGGTAAAATAGGAGAGAGGGCTACATTTACTTTCTTTGCTTTGGTTCTGTCCAGCCCCTTTTCCCCAAATTTACCGTGTGAAGGAATAAATTCCCAGTAAATGGTAAATTCTCTGCCTTTTGTCATCCTTACTCGCACCTACAATCCCATACCTCTATCACTCCACCTACAGTCCCATACCTCTTTCACTCCAGCTACAGTCCCATACCTCTTTCACTCCAGCTACAGTCCCATACCTCTTTCACTCCACCTACAGTCCCATACCTCTTTACCTCCACCTACAGTCCCATACCTCTTTACCTCCACCTACAGTCCCATACCTCTTTCACTCCACCTACAGTCCCATACCTCTTTCACTCCACCTACAGTCCCATACCTCTTTCACTCCACCTACAGTCCCATACCTCTTTACCTCCACCTACAGTCCCATACCTCTTTCACTCCACCTACAGTCCCATACCTCTTTACCTCCACCTACAGTCCCATACCTCTTTACCTCCACCTACAGTCCCATACCTCTATACCTCCACCTACAGTCCCATACCTCTTTACCTCCACCTACAGTCCCATACCTCTTTACCTCCACCTACAGTCCCATACCTCTTTACCTCCACCTACAGTCCCATACCTCTTTACCTCCACCTACAGTCCCATACCTCTATACCTCCACCTACAGTCCCATACCTCTTTACCTCCACGGGGAGTTGAGTTGTAGCAGGGTGTTGCGTTCCCTCTTCATAGAGGCGTGCATAACAGCAGCATAAGACCACGAAGCATCAGTTATAGGCTACAAGCAGCAATATGATTGACATAACATAGCATGCAACCACAGACTATATGTCCCAGGATTTTCTAAAATTGTAACTCTAGTTAGCTATATATCTGGTATTAGGGCTGTGTTGCTTTTGGGAGAGCAACAAAATAGTGACTATAGCGGGTATTGAACCCCGGGTAAATTATCACTAGTCAGAACCTCAACCTCAGTATACATGCATTATAAAAAATCATCTTAATATCTGATATTGGGAGTAAACAACCTCGGAACAGAAAAGACAAGAGTGCGTCTTCCAGCCCACCAATAAATTACATCATTCAACCCTCCTGGTTAGTAAATTTATCTCAACATGCCCTTCTTCTTCACATAAAAACAGGTAATAATTAACATGAATCATCATTATATTACTTTACAGTAATCTGTTAAATGCTTTTTCAGTCCTTCCTCTTGCGTTAGCAGTGTGGAAAGGGACAGAAAGAAGCTCACACAGGAGTTTTCCTGTGAGGGGGAGTGGTGGTGCATCCAGGGAGAAAACGAATCTTCTGAAATGTCATTTGTGGTCTTATGCTGCCATCTATTGGAATTATGTAGCAACTGCAGTAGTACTAAATGATGTTTAATTCCTTACTAAAGTAGTAATTACTCAGAATTGCAAAATATACAATCTTCTAGTTAATTTTATCACTTACGTCTGTCTGTCTGTCTCACTGTCTGTCTGTCTGTGTCTGCCTCACTGTCTGTCTGTCTGTGTCTGTCTCACTGTCTGTCTGTCTGTCTGTCTGTCTGTCTGTCTGTCTGTCTGTCTGTCTGTCTGTCTGTCTGTCTGTCTGTGTCTGTCTCACTGTCTGTCTGTCTGTGTCTGTCTCACTGTCTGTCTGTCTGTGTCTGTCTCACTGTCTGTCTGTCTGTGTCTGTCTCACTGTCTGTCTGTGTCTGTCTGTCTGTCTGTCTGTCTGTCTGTCTGTCTGTCTGTGTGTCTCACTGTCTCTGTGTCTGTCTCACTGTCTCTGTGTCTGTCTCACTGTCTCTGTGTGTCTCTCTGTCTCTCTGTGTGTCTCTCTGTCTCTCTGTGTGTCTGTCTGTCTCACTGTCTCTGTGTCTGTGTCTGTCTGTGTCTGTCTCACTGTGTCTGTGTCTGTCTCGTCTGTCTGTCTGTCTGTCTGTCTGTCTGTCTGTCTGTCTGTCTGTCTGTCTGTCTGTCTGTCTGTCTGTCTGTCTGTCTGTCTGTCTGTCTGTCTGTCTGTCTGTCTGTCTGTCTGTCTGTCTGTCTGTCTGTCTGATCCCGAGCTCTTCTTATGTATCCCCATCTGAGATCAGAGTAGATGAGAGATGTAATGTTTGTCTCTGTTGTGTTGAAGACCAATCAAGCAGGAGAGACCAGCCTCCCCTGTTCCCAGCTGTGTGTCTATGAAGAGTGACCAGTCTATGGACCGTCCTATATGTTTTAGAGAGGGAGACTTTTCTACTGAACAAAGGTAAGAAGAACTCATGGGTCATGGTCAGTGAGTTAAACAACACTGTCTCTAGTCATTTCTCCTCTTCCATTTTCCCATTTATTTTCGTTGTTTTCATAATCCATAGGCTAATCCTTTTGTCCATTTCATAGTCCTAAAACAATATTAAACAAACACAACATTCCCTCCCTCTGTGTGTGTGTGTCTGTGTGTGTGTGTGTGTGTGTGTGTGTGTGTGTGTGTGTGTGTGTGTGTGTGTGTGTGTGTGTGTGTGTGTGTGTGTGTGTGTGTACTCCCTGGATGAGGAGATGTAATCTCATGTTTTGTCCACAGAAACCAACAGGAGAGATCAGAGTCAGAGATTCTCAGTGGTCAGTCTGCCCAGAGTCATCAAACAGACCTGGCCTCCATATTCAGTGTATCTGGTCCTGTTATGTACATTTGTTTTTGTTTACCTCAATCAAGTTGACCCGTCAATCATTCATTAATGTGTTAATGAGAAAGCATTTCTTCTCTTGCTTAACTTATTTACTTAATTTTTTTCAGTTGCTTGAAGAGAATATTATGACATTTGTGAAGAACGAGCTGAAGATGTTCAAGAGGATTCTTAGTCCAGAACTCCCAGAAGGCTTTGAGAGTCAGAAGCAGGATAAGGAAGTGGTGGATGCTGAAGATGAGAAGCAGGAGAGCAGTGCCAGAGAGGGGGCTCTGAAGATCACACTGCACGTCCTGAGGAAAATGAACCAGAAGAAGCTTGCTGACACACTAGAGAAAAGTAAGAGCTGTCTGCCTCATGTTGAATGCTGTTTTATAACATTTAAAAGCTGTAGCTAAAGTACAGCTAAAGTAGCTGTGTAACTCAATGATATTGTAGCAGCCTCAACACAACACCTAGTGACCTCATCAAGTAGCGCAGGGATGTGTTGTGGTGATTAATTTAGAGAGAGAGAGACAACATTAATAATACCATCAATAATACCAATAATAATATAATCAGTCACACCAGTCTGTAATACATTATGAGAACATTTACACATTTACATAGACAGTTAAGATAATAAATTATTATAATTTAAACTTTACAACAGTCCTCCAATACTGTAGGCATTAAAACAGACATAATATTAATATCCTCTGTGTTATTTCTTCATTCAGATGAGCTTGCTGTGATTTGCCAACGTGAACTCAAATCTAATCTTAAGAAGAAGTTTCAATGTGTATTTGAGGAGATCGCTAAACAAGGAAACCCAACACTTCTCAATAAGATCTACACAGAGCTCTACGTCACAGAGGGTGGAACAGGAGAGGTCAATAATGAAAATGAGCTGAGACAGATTGAGACCACAACCAGGAAACAAGCAAGACCAGAGACTGCAATCAAATGTAACGACATCTTCAAACCCTTAACTGGACAAGACAAACTTATCAGAACTGTGCTGACAAAGGGAGTCGCTGGCATTGGAAAAACAGTCTCTGTGCAGAAGTTCATTCTGGACTGGGATGAAGGAAAAGCAAATCAGGATGTCCAATTTGTATTTTCATTCCCTTTTCGGGAGCTGAATTTGATGAAAGAGGACAAACACACTTTCATTGAACTTCTCAATCACTTCTCAATGGAAACCAAAGAATCAAAAATCTCCAACAAGTACAAAGTTCTGTTCATCTTTGATGGTCTGGATGAGTGCCGACTGCCCCTAGACTTCCAGAAGAACAAGATCTGTTGTGACGTCACAGAGTCAACCTCAGTGGATGTTCTGATGACAAATCTCATCAAGGGAAATCTGCTTCACTCTGCTCTCCTCTGGATAACTACCCGACCTGCAGCAGCCAATAAGATCCCTTCAGGATGTGTTGACCAGGTGACAGAGGTACGAGAGTTCAATGACCCACAGAAGGAGGAGTACTTCAGGAAGAGATTCCGTGATGAGGACCTGGCCAACAGAATCATCTCACACATAAAGACATCAAGGAGCCTCCACATCATGTGCCACATTCCAGTCTTCTGTTGGATTTCTGCAATAGTCCTTGAACACATGTTGGAATATAAGAGAGAAGAGATGCCCAAGACTCTGACTGAGATGTACACACACATTGTGGTGTTTCATACCAAACAGAAGAATGAAAAGTATCTTTGGAGAAGGATTCTCCCTGATCTTCTCCTTGATGTACTTGACTGTTTCTTCATGGCTCTGTGAGCTTCTTCTTGTCTTTGTCAGTAGACCTCGTAAGTGCTTCTGATTGGACTCCAGTGAGAGGCCCAGAAGGAAGCGGAGGAACAGGTCCAGGTTTCCTGTCTCACTTTGTAAGGCTTTATCCACAGCACTCTTGTAGACGGTAACTTTACGCCTTTGTCTGATCCTCACAGAAAGGTTCCTGGACGTTGTTTGCAGTTTGTCCATTAGATTCCCATCACTCTTGTAGAAAGTTACTTCAGGCTCATCTTTTGTTTTCAGATTGTTCATTACATTCTCATTGTTGTTGATAAATGAGAGAAACACATATAGAGCAGCCAGAAACTCCTGAATGCTCAGATGAACAAAGCAGTACACCTTGTCCTGGTACAGCCCACATTCCTCTTTAAAGAGCTGTGTGCACAATCCTGAGAACACTGAGGCTTCATTGACATCAATGCCAGCCTCTTTCAGGTCTTCTTCATAGAAAATCAGAATGCCATTCACAAGCTGTTGAAAAGCCAGTTTTCCCAGTGACAGAATAATCTCTTTATTCCAGTGTGGACCTGTCTCTTCCTTCCCAGAGAGGAGCATCAATCTGTTCCACTGTCTGAATGAACTGAATGACCATTTTCTAGTGGAGGAGATCCAAAGCTACCTGAGATCAGGAAGTCTCTCAAAACCCAACCTGTCACCTGCAGTGGTCAGCTCTGGTCTTTGTGTTGCTGACTTCAGAAAAGGAGCTCGATGTGTTTGACCTGAAGAAATACTCCAGATCAGAGGAAGGTCTTCTGAGGCTGCTGCCAGTGGTCAAAGCCTCCAGAGCTGTTCTGTGATTAAATAAAATACATGTAAGAACTAATCATCAGGAAGAAATATTCAGTTTATAGAAAAATATGTATATAATGTTATCTTGAAAAATGTATTGAATAAATGCATTGATTTGCATGTATATAATATTATATTGAAAACCATTTTGAATCGGTGTATTGGTGTTCACATTAGTATGACGATATAACCATACAATTATATTAGAAGGAAGATGAATCTACATGTTGTTGGAGAGAATAAACCAAATGCATCTGCCATTGTCCTTCTACACTACTTGTTAAATTAACAGTGTGTTTGTGAATTCATGATGATCTCTTTGTCAGGCTGTCAGGCTGTCAAGTCACAGAGGAAAGCTGTGCTTCTCTGGCCTCAGCTCTGAGGTCAAACCCCTCACACCTGAGAGAGCTGGACCTGAGCTACAATCACCCAGGAGACTCAGGAGTCAGACTGCTCTCTGCTGGACTGGAGGATCCACACTGCAGACTGGAGAAACTCAAGTATGTAGAGGGTTTATGTCAATGTTCATATCAGACATGTTTGACTTATCAGGCTAGTTAACCTCTATGGGCTAGGCGGGACGAATTCGTCCCACCTACGTAACAGCCAGTTGAAGCCTGTGGCGCGATTTTCAAATACCTTAAAAATCCTATTACTTCAATTTCTCAAACATATGACTATTTTACAGCTATTTAAAGACAAGACTCTCGTTAATCGAACCACACTTTCCGATTTCAAAAAGGCTTTACAACGAAAGCAAAACATTAGATTATGTCAGCAGAGTACCAAGCCAGAAATAATCAGACACCCATTTTTCAAGCTAGCATATAATGTCATAAAAACCCAGAAGACAGCTAAATGCACCACTAACCTTTGATGATCTTCATCAGATGACACACCGAGGACATTATGTTATACAATACATGCATGTTTTGTTCAATCAAGTTCATATTTATATCAAAAAACAGCTTTTTACATTAGCATGTGACGTTCAGAACTAGCATACCCCCCGCAAACATCCGGTGAATTTACTAAATTACTCACGATAAACGTTCACAAAAAACATAATTATTTTAAGAATTATAGATACCAAACTCCTCTATGCACTCGATATGTCCGATTTTAAAATAGCTTTTCGGTGAAAGCACATTTTGCAATATTCTCAGTAGATAGCCCAGCCATCACGGCTAGCCATTTAGACACCGACCAAGTTTAGCCCTGATCAAACTCCGATTTACTATTACAAAAGTTTCATTACCTTTGTTGTCTTCGTCAGAATGCACTCCCAGGACTGCTATTTCAATAACAAATGTTGGTTTGGTCCAAAATAATCCATCGTTATATCCGAATAGCGGCGTTTTGTTCGTGCGTTCCAGACACTATCCAAAATGGTAAAGAAGTGTCGCGCGCATGGCGCAATTCGTGACAAAAAAATTCTAAATATTCCATTACCGTACTTCGAAGCATGTCAACCGCTGTTTAAAATCAATTTTTATGCCATTTTTCTCGTAGAGAAGCGATAATATTCCGACCGGGAATCTCCTTTTCGGCAAACAGAGGAAAAAATCACAAAGACGGGGGCGGCCAGGTCACGCGCCTAAGCCCACAGTCCCTTGATCGGCCACTTGAGAAAGGCGATAATGTGTTTCAGCCTGGGGCTGGGATGACGACATTCAGGTTTTTCCCGGGCTCTGAGCGCCTATGGACGACGTAGGAAGTGTCACGTTAGAGCAGAGATCCTTAGTAAAATATAGAGATGGCAAAGAAGTTCCAGAAATGGTCAGACAGGCCACTTCCTGTAAAGGAATCTCTCAGGTTTTGACCTGCCATTTGAGTTCTGTTATACTCACAGACACCATTCAAACAGTTTTAGAAACTTTAGGGTGTTTTCTATCCATATATAAGTATATGCAAATTCTAGTTACTGGGTAGGATTAGTAACCAGATTAAATCGGGTACGTTTTTTATCCAGCCGTGAAAATACTGCCCCCTAGCCATAAGAGGTTAGACACCGACCAAGTTTAGCCCTGACCAAAGTCAGATTTACTATTACAAAAGTTTGATTACGTTTGTTGTCTTTGTCAGAATGCACTCCCAGGACTGCTACAATAACAAATGTTGGTTTGGTCCAAAATAATCCATCGTTATATCCAAATAGCGGCGTTTTGTTCGTGCGTTCCAGACACTATCCGAAATGGTAAATCAGGGTCACGAGCATGGCGCAATTCGTGACAAAAAAATTCTAAATATTCCATTACCGTACGTCGAAGCATGTCAACCGCTGTTTAAAATCCATTTTTATGCCATTTTTCTCGTAAAAAAGCGATACTATTCCGACCGGGAATCTCCGTTTAGGTAAACAGAGGAAAGAAAACAATGTTTTCGGTCGACGCGGGCACGAGCCTGAGTCTCACAGTACTGTAACCAGCCACTACCCAAACGCGCTACTTTTTTTCAGCCAGAGCCTGCAAAGCCACGATTCAGCTTTTTGCCGCCTTCTGAGAGCCTATGGCAGCCGTAGGAAGTGTCAATTAACAGCAGAGATCCTTTGTAATGGATAGAGATGGCAAAGAAGGCCAAGAAATGGTCAGACAGGGTACTTCCTGTATAGAATCTTCTCAGGTTTTGACCTGCCATTTGAGTTCTGTTATACTCACAGACACCATTCAAACAGTTTTAGAAACTTTGGAGTGTTTTCTATCCAAAGCCAATAATTATATGCATATTCTAGTTACTGGTCAGGAGTAGTAACCAGATTAAATCGGGTACGTTTTTTATCCAGCCGTGTCAATACTGCCCCCTAGCCCTAACAGGTTAACAGAACTGTTTCTCACCAGTTAGTCCCTTTTCTGTTGGAGGTCTCCTGGGACTGATGGTGTATCTGCTGAGTTTAACAGAACTGTTTCTCACCAGTTGGTCCGTTTTCTGTTGGAGGTCTGTTGGGACTGATGGTGTATCTGCTGAGTTTAACAGAACTGTTTCTGTTGCAGGTCTACTGGGACTGAAGGTGTATCTGCTGAGTTAAACAGAACTGTGTCTCACCAGTTGGTCCCTTTTCTGTTGGAGGACTCCTGGGACTGATGGTGTATCTGCTGAGTTTAACAGAACTGTTTCTGTTGGAGGTCTCCTGGGACTGATGGTGTATCTGCTGAGTTTAACAGAACTGTTTCTCACCAGTTGGTCCCTTTTCTGTTGGAGGTCTCCTGGGACTGATGGTGTATCTGCTGAGTTTAACAGAATTGTTTCTCACCAGTTAGTCCCTTTTCTGTTGGAGGTCTCCTGGGACTGATGGTGTATCTGCTGATTTTAACAGAACTGTTTCTGTTGGAGGTCTCCTGGGACTGATGGTGTATCTGCTGAGTTTAACAGAACTGTTTCTCACCAGTTAGTCCCTTTTCTGTCGGAGGACTCCTGGGACTGATGGTGTATCTGCCGAGTTTAACAGAACTGATTCTGTTGGAGGACTCCTGGGACTGATGGTGTATCTTCTGAGTTTAACAGAACTGTTTCTATTGGAGGTCTCCTGGGACTGATGGTGTATCTGCCGAGTTTAACAGAACTGTTTCTCACCAGTTGGTCCCTTTTCTGTTGGAGGTCTCCTGGGACTGATGGGGTATCTGCTGAGTTTAACAGAACTGTTTCTGTTGGAGGTCTCCTGGGACTGATGGGGTATCTGCTGAGTTTAACAGAACTGTTTCTTTTGGAGGACTCCTGGGACTGATGTTGTATCTTCTGAGTTTAACAGAACTGTTTCTGTTGGAGGTCTCCCGGGACTGATGGTGTATCTGCTGAGTTAAACAGAACTGTTTTTGTTGGAGGTCTCCTGGGACTGATGGTGTATCTGCCGAGTTTAACATAACTGTTTCTCACCAGTTAGTCCAATTTCTGTTGGAGGTCTCCTGCGACTGATGGTGTATCTGCTGAGCTTAACAGAACTGTTTCTGTTGGAGGACTCCTGGGACTGATGGTGTATCTGCTGATTTTACCAGAACTGTTTATGTTGGAGGTCTCCTGGGACTGATGGTGTATCTGCTGAGTTTAACAGAACTGTTTCTGTTGGAGGTCTCCAGGGACTGATGGTGTATCTGCTGAGTTTAACAGAACTGTTTCTGTTGGAGGTCTACCGGGACTGATGGTGTATCTGCTGAGTTTAACAGAACTGTTTCTGTTGGAGGTCTCCTGGGACTGATGGTGTATCTGCTGAGTTTAACAGAACTGTTTCTGTTGGAGGTCTCCCGGGACTGATGGTGTATCTGCTAAGTTAAACAGAACTGTTTTTGTTGGAGGTCTCCTGGGACTGATGGTGTATCTGCCGAGTTTAACAGAACTGTTTCTCACCAGTTAGTCCCTTTTCTGCTGGAGGACTTCTGGGACTGATGGTGTATCTGCTGAGTTAAGCAGAACTGTTTCTGATTGGAGGACTCCTGGGACTGATGGTGTATCTGCTGAGTTTAATAGAACAGTTTCTGTTGGAGGTCTCCTGGGACTGATGGTGTATCTGCTGAGTTTAACAGAACTGTTTCTTTTGGAGGTCTCCTGGGGACTGATGGTGTATCTGCTGAGTTTAACAGAACTGTTTCTGTTTGAGGTCTCCTGGGACTGATGGTGTATCTGCTGAGTTTAACAGAAGTGTTTCTGTTGGAGGTCTCCTGGGACTGATGGTGTATCTGCTGAGCTTAACAGAACTGTTTCTGTTGGAGGTCTCCTGAACTGATGGTGTATCTGCTGAGTTTAACAGAACTGTTTCTGTTGGAGGTCTCCTGGGACTGATGGTGTATCTGCTGAGTTTAACAGAACTGTTTCTCACCAGTTGGTCCCTTTTCTGTTGGAGGTCTCCTGGAACTGATGGTGTATCTGCTGAGTTTAACATAACTGTTTCTCACCAGTTAGTCCCTTTTCTGTTGGAGGACTCCTGGGACTGATGGTGTATCTGCTGAGTTAAGCAGAACTGTTTCTGATTGGAGGACTCCTGGGACTGATGGTGTATCTGCTGAGTTTAACCTCTATGGGACCGGCGGGACGAATTCGTCCCACCTACGTAACAGCCACTGCCAGCCTGTGGCGCGATTTTCAAAATCTTCAAAATCCTATTACTTCAATTTCTCAAACATATGACTATTTTACAGCCATTTAAAGATAAGACTCTCGTTAATCTAACCACACTGTCCGATTTCAAAAAGGCTTTACAACGAAAGCAAAACATTAGATTATGTCAGCAGAGTACCAAGCCAGAAATAATCAGACACCCATTTTTCAAGCCAGCATATAATGTCACCAAAACCCAGAAGACAGCTAAATGCAGCACTAACCTTTTATGATCTTCATCAGATGACAACCCTAGGACATTATGTTATACAATACATGCATGTTTTGTTCAATCAAGTTCATATTTATATCAAAAACCAGCTTTTTACATTAGCATGTGACGTTCAGAACTAGCATACCCCCCGCAAACTTACGGGGAATTCGCTAACATTTTACTAAATTACTCACGATAAACGTTCACAAAAAGCATAACAATTATTTTAAGAATTATAGATACAGACCTCCTCTATGCACTCGATATGTCCGATTTTAAAATAGCTTTTTGGTGAAAGCACATTTTGCAATATTCTAAGTACATAGCCCAGGCATCACGGGCTCGCTATTTAGACACCCGGCAAGTTTAGCACTCACCATAATCATATTTACTATTATAAAAATGTCATTACCTTTTGTTGTCTTCGTCAGAATGCACACCCAGGACGTCTACTTCAATAACAAATGTTGGTTTGGTCCAAAATAATCCATCGTTATATCCGAATAGCGGCGTTTTGTTCGTGCGTTCCAGACACTATCCGAAATAGTAAAGAAGTGTCGCGCGCTTGGCGCAATTCCTGACAATAAAATTCAAAGTATTCCATTGCCGTACGTCGAAGCATGTCAACCGCTGTTTAAAATCAATTTTTACGTCATTTTTCTCGTAGAAAAGCGATAAAATTCCGACAGGGAATCTCCTTTTCGGCAAACAGAGGAAAAAATCCCAAAGGCGGGGGCGGTCCGGGTCACGCGCATAAGCTAGTGTCTCTTGATGGGCCACTTGAGAAAGGCGATAATGTGTTTCAGCCTGGGGCTGGAATGACGACATTCTCTTTTTTCCCGGGCTATGAGAGCCTATGGAAGACGTGGGAAGTGTCACGTTAGAGCAGAGATCCTTAGTAAATGATAGAGATGGCAAAGAAGTTCCAGAAATGGTCAGACAGGCCACTTCCTGTAAAGGAATCTCTCAGGTTTTGACCTGCCATTTGAGTTCTGTTATACTCACAGACACCATTCAAACAGTTTTAGAAAATTTAGGGTGTTTTCTATCCATATGTAATAAGTATATGCATATTCTAGTTACTGAGTAGGAGTGGTAACCAGATTAAATCGGGTATGTTTTTTATCCAGCCGTGTCAATGCTGCCACCTAGCCCTAACAGGTTAACAGAACTGTTTCTGTTGGAGGTCTCTTGGGACTGATGTTGTATCTGCCTAGTTTAACAGAACTGTTTCTCACCAGTTAGTCCCTTTTCTGTTGGAGGACTCCTGGGACTGATGGTGTATCTGCCGAGTTTAACAGAACTGTTTCTCACCAGTTAGTCCCTTTTCTGTTGGAGGTCTCCTGGGACTGATGGTGTATCTTCTGAGTTTAACAGAACTGTTTCTGTTGGAGGACTCCTGGGACTGATGGTGTATCTTCTGACTTTAACAGAACTGTTTCTGTTGGAGGTCTCCTGGGACTGATGGAGTATCTGCTGAGTTTAACAGAACTGTTTCTCACCAGTTGGTCCCTTTTCTGTTTGAGGTCTCCTGGGGAATGATGGTGTATCTGCTGAGTTTAACAGAACTGTTTCTGTTGGAGGTCTCCTGGGACTGATGGTGTATCTGCTGAGTTTAACAGAACTGTTTCTGTTGGAGGTCTCTTGGGACTGATGTTGTATCTGCCGAGTTTAACAGAACTGTTTCTCACCAGTTAGTCCCTTTTCTGTTGGAGGACTCCTGGGACTGATGGTGTATCTGCTGAGTTTAACAAAACTGTTTCTGATTGGAGGACTCCTGGGACTGATGGTGTATCTGCTGAGTTTAACAGAACTGTTTCTGTTGGAGGTCTCCTGGGGACTGATGGTGTATCTGCTGAGTTTAACATAACTGTTTCTCACCAGTTGGTCCCTTTTCTGTTGGAGGTCTCCTGGGACTGATGGTGTATCTGCTGAGTTTAACAGAACTGTTTCTGTTGGAGGACAACTGGGACTGATGGTGTATCTGCTGAGTTTAATAGAACTGTTTCTGTTGGAGGTCTCCTGGGACTGATGGTGTATCTGCTGAGTTTAACAGAACTGTTTCTGTTGGAGGTCTACCTGGACTGATGGTGTATCTGCTGAGTTTAACAGAACTGTTTCTGTTGGAGGTCTCCTGGGACTGATGGAGTATCTGCTGAGTTTAACAGAACTGTGTCTCACCAGTTAGTCCCTTTTCTGTTGGAGGACTCTTGGGACTGATGGTGTATCTGCCGAGTTTAACAGAACTGTTTCTCACCAGTTAGTCCCTTTTCTGTTGGAGGTCTCCTGGGACTGATGGTGTATCTTCTGAGTTTAACAGAACTGTTTCTGTTGGAGGACTCCTGGGACTGATGGTGTATCTTCTGAGTTTAACAGAACTGTTTCTGTTGGAGGTCTCCTGGGACTGATGGAGTATCTGCTGAGTTTAACAGAACTGTTTCTCACCAGTTGGTCCCTTTTCTGTTTGAGGTCTCCTGGGACTGATGGTGTATCTGCCGAGTTTAACAGAACTGTTTCTCACCAGTTAGTCCCTTTTCTGCTGGAGGACTTCTGGGACTGATGGTGTAGCTGCTGAGTTAAGCAGAACTGTTTCTGATTGGAGGACTCCTGGGACTGATGGTGTATCTGCTGAGTTTAATAGAACTGTTTCTGTTCGAGGTCTCCTGGGACTGATGGTGTATCTGCTGAGTTAAACAGAACTGTGTCTCACCAGTTTGTCCCTTTTCTGTTGGAGGACTCCTGGGACTGATGGTGTATCTGCTGAGTTTAACAGAACTGTTTCTGTTGGAGGTCTCCTGGGACTGATGGTGTATCTGCTGAGTTTAACAGAACTGTTTCTGTTGGAGGTCTCCTGGGACTGATGGGGTATCTGCTGAGTTTAACAGAACTGTTTCTGTTGGAGGTCTACTGGGACTGATGGGGTATCTGCTGAGTTTAACAGAACTGTTTCTTTTGGAGGACTCCTGGGACTGATGTTGTATCTTCTGAGTTTAACAGAACTGTTTCTGTTGGAGGTCTCCTGGGACTGATGTTGTATGTTCTGAGTTTAACAGAACTGTTTCTGTTGGAGGTCTCCTGGGACTGATGGTGTATCTGCCGAGTTTAACATAACTGTTTCTCACCAGTTAGTCCAATTTCTGTTGGAGGTCTCCTGGGACTGATGGTGTATCTGCTGAGCTTAACAGAACTGTTTCTGTTGGAGGACTCCTGGGACTGATGGTGTATCTGCTGATTTTAACAGAACTGTTTATGTTGGAGGTCTCCTGGGACTGATGGTGTATCTGCTGAGTTTAACAGAACTGTTTCTGTTGGAGGTCTCCAGGGACTGATGGTGTATCTGCTGAGTTTAACAGAACTGTTTCTGTTGGAGGTCTACCGGGACTGATGGTGTATCTGCTGAGTTTAACAGAACTGTTTCTGTTGGAGGTCTCCTGGGACTGATGGTATATCTGCTGAGTTTAACAGAACTGTTTCTGTTGGAGGTCTCCCGGGACTGATGGTGTATCTGCTGAGTTAAACAGAACTGTTTCTCACCAGTTAGTCCCTTTTCTGCTGGAGGACTTCTGGGACTGATGGTGTATCTGCTGAGTTAAGCAGAACTGTTTCTGTTCGAGGTCTCCTGGGACTGATGGTGTATCTGCTGAGTTAAACAGAACTGTGTCTCACCAGTTAGTCCCTTTTCTGTTGGAGGACTCCTGGGACTGATGGTGTATCTGCCGAGTTTAACAGAACTGTTTCTCACCAGTTATTCCCTTTTCTGTTGGAGGTCTCCTGGGACTGATGGTGTATCTTCTGAGTTTAACAGAACTGTTTCTGTTGGAGGACTCCTGGGACTGATGGTGTATCTTCTGAGTTTAACAGAACTGTTTCTGTTGGAGGTCTCCTGGGACTGATGGAGTATCTGCTGAGTTTAACAGAACTGTTTCTGTTGGAGGTCTCCTGGGACTGATGGTGTATCTGCTGAGTTTAACAGAACTGTTTCTGTTGGAGGTCTCTTGGGACTGATGTTGTATCTGCCGAGTTTAACAGAACTGTTTCTCACCAGTTAGTCCCTTTTCTGTTGGAGGACTCCTGGGACTGATGGTGTATCTGCTGAGTTTAACAAAACTGTTTCTGATTGGAGGACTCCTGGGACTGATGGTGTATCTGCTGAGTTTAACAGAACTGTTTCTGTTGGAGGTCTCTTGGGACTGATGTTGTATCTGCCGAGTTTAACAGAACTGTTTCTCACCAGTTAGTCCCTTTTCTGTTGGAGGACTCCTGGGACTGATGGTGTATCTGCTGAGTTTAACAAAACTGTTTCTGATTGGAGGACTCCTGGGACTGATGGTGTATCTGCTGAGTTTAACAGAACTGTTTCTGTTGGAGGTCTCCTGGGGACTGATGGTGTATCTGCTGAGTTTAACATAACTGTTTCTCACCAGTTGGTCCCTTTTCTGTTGGAGGTCTCCTGGGACTGATGGTGTATCTGCTGAGTTTAACAGAACTGTTTCTGTTGGAGGACAACTGGGACTGATGGTGTATCTGCTGAGTTTAATAGAACTGTTTCTGTTGGAGGTCTCCTGGGACTGATGGTGTATCTGCTGAGTTTAACAGAACTGTTTCTGTTGGAGGTCTACTGGGACTGATGGTGTATCTGCTGAGTTAAACAGAACTGTTTCTGTTGGAGGTCTCCTGGGACTGATCGTGTATCTGCTGAGTTTAACAGAACTGTTTCTCACCAGTTAGTCCCTTTTCTGTTGGAGGACTCTTGGGACTGATGGTGTATCTGCCGAGTTTAACAGAACTGTTTCTCACCAGTTAGTCCCTTTTCTGTTGGAGGTCTCCTAGGACTGATGGTGTATCTTCTGAGTTTAACAGAACTGTTTCTGTTGGAGGACTCCTGGGACTGATGGTGTATCTTCTGAGTTTAACAGAACTGTTTCTGTTGGAGGTCTCCTGGGACTGATGGAGTATCTGCTGAGTTTAACAGAACTGTTTCTCACCAGTTGGTCCCTTTTCTGTTTGAGGTCTCCTGGGACTGATGGTGTATCTGCCGAGTTTAACAGAACTGTTTCTCACCAGTTAGTCCCTTTTCTGTTGGAGGTCTCCTGGGACTGATGGTGTATCTTCTGAGTTTAACAGAACTGTTTCTGTTGGAGGACTCCTGGGACTGATGGTGTATCTGCTGAGTTTAATAGAACTGTTTCTGTTCGAGGTCTCCTGGGACTGATGGTGTATCTGCTGAGTTAAACAGAACTGTGTCTCACCAGTTTGTCCCTTTTCTGTTGGAGGACTCCTGGGACTGATGGTGTATCTGCTGAGTTTAACAGAACTGTTTCTGTTGGAGGTCTCCTGGGACTGATGGTGTATCTGCTGAGTTAAACAGAACTGTGTCTCACCAGTTTGTCCCTTTTCTGTTGGAGGACTCCTGGGACTGATGGTGTATCTGCTGAGTTTAACAGAACTGTTTCTGTTGGAGGTCTCCTGGGACTGATGGTGTATCTGCTGAGTTTAACAGAACTGTTTCTGTTGGAGGTCTCCTGGGACTGATGGTGTATCTGCCGAGTTTAACAGAACTGTTTCTCACCAGTTAGTCCCTTTTCTGCTGGAGGACTCCTGGGACTGATGGTGTATCTGCTGAGTTAAGCAGAACTGTTTCTGATTGGAGGACTCCTTGGACTGATGGTGTATCTGCTGAGTTTAATAGAACTGTTTCTGTTGGAGGTCTCCTGGGACTGATGGTGTATCTGCTGAGTTTAACAGAACTGTTTCTGTTTGAGGTCTCCTGGGACTGATGGTGTATCTGCTGAGTTTAACAGAACTGTTTCTGTTGGAGGTCTCCTGGGACTGATGGTGTATCTGCTGAGCTTAACAGAACTGTTTCTGTTGGAGGTCTCCTGGGACTGATGGTGTATCTGCTGAGTTTAACAGAACTGTTTCTGTTGGAGGTCTCCTGGGACTGATAGTGTATCTGCTGAGTTTAACAGAACTGTTTCTCACCAGTTAGTCCCTTTTCTGTTGGAGGTCTCCTGGGACTGATGGAGTATTTGCTGAGTTTAACAGAACTGTTTCTCACCAGTTGGTCCCTTTTCTGTTTGAGGTCTCCTGGGGAATGATGGTGTATCTGCTGAGTTTAACAGAACTGTTTCTGTTCGAGGTCTCCTGGGACTGATGGTGTATCTGCTGAGTTAAACAGAACTGTGTCTCACCAGTTTGTCCCTTTTCTGTTGGAGGACTCCTGGGACTGATGGTGTATCTGCTGAGTTTAACAGAACTGTTTCTGTTGGAGGTCTCCTGGGACTGATGGTGTATCTGCTGAGTTTAACAGAACTGTTTCTCACCAGTTGGTCCCTTTTCTGTTGGAGGTCTCCTGGGACTGATGGTGTATCTGCTGAGTTTAACAGAACTGTTTCTGTTGGAGGACTCCTGGGACTGATGTTGTATCTTCTGAGTTTAACAGAACTGTTTCTGTTGGAGGTCTCCTGGGACTGATGGTGTATCTGCCGAGTTTAACATAACTGTTTCTCACCAGTTAGTCCAATTTCTGTTGGAGGTCTCCTGGGACTGATGGTGTATCTGCTGAACTTAACAGAACTGTTTCTGTTGGAGGACTCCTGGGACTGATGGTGTATCTGCTGATTTTAACAGAACTGTTTATGTTGGAGGTCTCCTGGGACTGATGGTGTATCTGCTGAGTTTAACAGAACTGTTTCTGTTGGAGGTCTCCAGGGACTGATGGTGTATCTGCTGAGTTTAACAGAACTGTTTCTGTTGGAGGTCTACCGGGACTGATGGTGTATCTGCTGAGTTTAACAGAACTGTTTCTGTTGGAGGTCTCCTGGGACTGATGGTGTATCTGCTGAGTTTAACAGAACTGTTTCTGTTGGAGGTCTCCAGGGACTGATGGTGTATCTGCTGAGTTTAACAGAACTGTTTCTGTTGGAGGTCTACCGGGACTGATGGTGTATCTGCTGAGTTTAACAGAACTGATTCTGTTGGAGGTCTCCTGGGACTGATGGTGTATCTGCTGAGTTTAACAGAACTGTTTCTGTTGGAGGTCTCCCGGGACTGATGGTGTATCTGCTGAGTTAAACAGAACTGTTTTTGTTGGAGGGCTCCTGGGACTGATGGTGTATCTGCCGAGTTTAACAGAACTGTTTCTCACCAGTTAGTCCCTTTTCTGCTGGAGGACTCCTGGGACTGATGGTGTATCTGCTGAGTTAAGCAGAACTGTTTCTGATTGGAGGACTCCTGGGACTGATGGTGTATCTGCTGAGTTTAATAGAACTGTTTCTGTTGGAGGTGTCCTGGGACTGATGGTGTATCTGCTGAGTTTAACAGAACTGTTTCTGTTGGAGGTCTACCGGGACTGATGGTGTATCTGCTGAGTTAAACAGAACTGTTTCTGTTGGAGGTCTCCTGGGACTGATGGTGTATCTGCTGAGTTTAACAGAACTGTTTCTGTCGGAGGTCTCCTGGGGACTGATGGTGTATCTGCTGAGTTTAACAGAACTGTTTCTGTTGGAGGACAACTGGGACTGATGGTGTATCTGCTGAGTTTAACAGAACTGTTTCTGTTGGAGGTCTCCTGGGGACTGATGGTGTATCTTCTGAGTTTAACATAACTGTTTCTGTTTTAGGTCTCCTGGGACTGATGGTGTATCTGCTGAGTTTAACAGAACTGTTTCTGTTGGAGGTCTCCTGGGACTGATGGTGTATCTGCTGAGTTTAACAGAACTGTTTCTCACCAGTTAGTCCCTTTTCTGTTGGAGGTCTCCTGGGACTGATGGTGTATCTGCTGAGTTTAACAGAACTGTTTCTGTTGGAGGTCTCCTGGGACTGATGGTGTATCTGCTGAGTTTAACAGAACTGTTTCTCACCAGTTGGTCCCTTTTCTGTTGGAGGACTTCTGGGACTGATGGTTTATCTGCTGAGTTTAACAGAACTGTTTCTGTTGGAGGACTCCTGGGACTGATGGTGTATCTGCTGAGTTTAACATAACTGCTTCTGTTGGAGGTCTCCTGGGACTGATGGTGTATCTGCTGAGTTTAACAGAACTGTTTCTCACCAGTTGGTCCCTTTTCTGTTGGAGGACTTCTGGGACTGATGGTGTATCTGCTGAGTTTAACAGAACTGTTTCTGTTGCAGGTCTCCTGGGACTGATGGTGTTTCTGCTGAGTTTAACAGAACTGTTTCTGTTGGAGGTCTCCTGGGACTGATGGTGTATCTGCTGAGTTTAACAGAACTGTTTCTGTTGGAGGTCTCCTGGGACTGATGGTGTATCTGCTGAGTTTAACAGAACTGTTTCTGTTGGAGGTCTCCTGGGACTGATGGTGTATCTGCTGAGTTTAACAGAACTGTTTCTCACCAGTTAGTCCCTTTTCTGTTGGAGGTCTCCTGGGACTGATGGTGTATCTGCTGAGTTTAACAGAACTGTTTCTGTTGGAGGTCTCCTGGGACTGATGGTGTATCTGCTGAGTTTAACAGAACTGTTTCTATTGGAGGTCTCCTGGGACTGATGGTGTATCTGCTGAGTTTAACCTCTCTGGTCTAGGCGGGACGAATTCGTCCCACCTACGCAACAGCCAGTTGAATCCCGTGGCGCGATTTTCAAATACCTTAGAAATGCTATTACTTCAATTTCTCAAACATATGACTCTTTTACACCATTTTAAAGACAAGACTCTCTAACCACACTGTCCGATTTCAAAAAGGCTTTAGAACGAAAGCAAAACATTAGATTATGTCAGCAGAGTACCCAGCCAGAAATAATCAGACACCCATTTTTCAAGCCAGCATATAATGTCACAAAAACCCAGAAGACAGCTAAATGCAGCACTAACCATTGATGATCTTCATCAGATGACACCCCCGCAAACCTCCGGTGAATTTACTAAATTACTCACGATAAACGTTCACAAAAAACATAACAATTATTTTAAGAATTATAGATACAGAACTCCTTTGTGCAATCGAGGTGTCCGATTTTAAAATAGCTTTTCGGTGAAAGCACATTTTGCAATATTCTGAGTAGATAGCCCAGCCATCACGGCTAGCTATTTTGACACCCACCAAGTTTAGCCCTGACCAAAGTCAGATTTACTATTACAAAAGTTTGATTACCTTTGATGTTCTTCGTCAGAATGCACTCCCAGGACTGCTACTTCAATAACAAATGTTGGTTTGGTCCAAAATAATCCATCGTTATATCCAAATAGCGGTGTTTTGTTCGTGCGTTCAAGGCACTATCCGAAGTGTAAATAAGGGTCACGAGCATGGCGCAATTCGTGACAAAAAAATTCTAAATATTCCATTACCGTACTTCGAAGCATGTCAACCGCTGTTTAAAATCCATTTTTATGCAATTTTTCTCGTAAAAAAGCGATAATATTCCGACCGGGAATCTGCGTTTAGGTAAACAGAGGAAAGAAAACAAAGCATTCGGTCGACGCGGGCACGCGCCTGAGTCTCACAGTACTGTAACAAGCCACTACCCAAACACGCTACTTTTTTTCTGCCAGAGCCTGCAAAGCCACGATTCAGCTTTTTGCCGCCTTCTGAGAGCCTATGGGAGCCGTAGGAAGTGTCACGTTATAGCAGAGATCCTCAGTCTTCAATAAACAGAGGCAAGAAGAACGACACCTTGTCAGACAGGCCACTTCCTGCATGAAATCTTCTCAGGTTTTTGCCTGCCATATGAGTTCTGTTATACTCACAGACACCATTCAAACAGTTTTAGAAACTTTAGGGTGTTTTCTATCCAAAGCCAATAATTATATGCATATTCTAGTTACTGGGCAGGAGTAGTAACCAGATTAAATCGGGTACGTTTTTTATCCAGCCGTGTCAATACTGCCCCCTAGCCCTAACAGGTTAAACTGGGATAGAGGATCACTCTGTAAATGTATTAAACTGTGATAGAGGATCAATCTGTACATTTATTAAACTGTGATAGTGATAGAGGATCACTTTGTAAATGTATTAAACTGGGATAGAGGATCACTCTGTAAATGTATTAAACTGTGATAGTGATAGAGGATCACTTTGTAAATGTATTAAACTGTGATAGAGTATCACTTTGTAAATGTATTAAACTGGGATAGAGGATCACTCTGTAAATGTATTAAACTGTGATAGGGATAGAGGTTCACTATGTAAATGTATTAAACTGTGATAGAGGATCACTCTGTAAATCTATTAAACTGTGATAGAGGTTCACTCTGTAAATGTATTAAACTGTGATAGAGGATCACTCTGTAAATGTATTAAACTGTGATAGAGGATCACTCTGTAAATGTATTAAACTGTGATAGAGGTTCACTCTGTAAATGTATTTATTAGAAACATAATTTGACATGTTTCGACGAACTTTACCGGTACTATTAGGATGTATTCGTCTGCATGGTTTGACCACCTTGGAGCCAGTGGATTACTGAACACAATGCGCCAACAAAACTGAGATTTTGGGATATAAAGAGGGACTTTATCGAACAAAACAAACATTTATTGTGTAGCTGGGACTCTTGTGACTGCAACCATATGAAGATCTTCAAAGGTAAGTGATTACTTTTATCGGTCTTTCTGACTTTTGTAATTCCTTTACTTGGTTGTAAAATGATTGTATGCTTTTGAAAACGGGGCGCTGTCCTCAGATAATCACATTGTATGCTTTCGCCGTAAAGCCTTTTTGAAATCTGACGAAGCAGCTGGATTAACAACAAGTTCATCTTTAAGCCGATGTATAAAACTTGTATTGTTATGAATGTTTATTATGACTATTTCTGTATTTTGAATTTGGCGCTCTGCAATTTCACCGGATGTTGTCGAGGTGGGTCGCTAGCGGAACGCCGGCGCCAGAGAGGTTAAGCAAGGCACTTACACCTAATTTGCTCTAGGGGTGCCGTAATAGTATGACTGACCCTGTAAAACAACACATTTCACTGCACCAATCTGGTGTCTGTAACAATAAAACATTTTAAAAAGCTAGCTAACATAAAGAAAATGACAGCATAGATTTTTTTATTACAACAGTTAATTAACAATACTGTTTATAAATCTTGTTGACATTCATCCAAGGACAGCTTGACTTGCATTACACTCTCACTGCAGAAAGTGTTCTCATGTTATTGACAAACCAGAAATGTCACATATCTGTTTGACAGTTACCCTGGATGATGAATGTGGGAACTATCTTGTCATCTTTTTGGGTAATCACATTGGAACATTCTAGTCTTTAAGGACTTGAACTAGCAGAACAGGTTTCAGCGAAGTATGGTGTCATTGTTTTCAGGAAGGTGTAACCATTACGATAGGAGGGACAGGAGGCAGACTAAGTACAAGGGCAGCCACCTGAACCACTGCTCTACAAAGACAAACAGCATCTACACAAACAGCCACCTGAACTACTGTCCTACAAAGACAAACAGCATCTACACAAACAGCCACCTGAACTACTGTCCTATAAAGACAAACAGCATCTACACAAACAGCCACCTGAACTACTGTCCTACAAAGACAAACAGCATCTACACAAACAGTCACCTGAACTACTGTCCTACAAAGACAAACAGCATCTACACAAACAGCCACCTGAACTACTGTCCTACAAAGACAAACAGCCACCTGAACTACTGTCCTACAATGACAAACAGCATCTACACAAACAGTCACCTGAACTACTGTCCTACAAAGACAAACAGCATCTACACAAACAGCCACCTGAACTACTGTCCTACAAAGACAAACAGCCACCTGAACTACTGTCCTACAAAGATAAACAGCATCTACACAAACAGCCACCTGAACTACTGTCCTACAAAGACAAACAGCATCTACACAAACAGCCGCCTGATCTACTGTCCTACAAAGACATACAGCATCTACACAAACAGCCACCTGAACTACTGTCCTACAAAGACAAACAGCATCTACACAAACAGCCACCTGATCTACTGTCCTACAAAGACAAACAGCATCTACACAAACAGCCACCTGATCTACTGTCCTACAAAGATAAACAGCATCTACACAAACAGCCACCTGAACTACTGTCCTACAAAGACAAAGAGCATCTACACAAACAGTGAGTCTGAGAAAAATGGTTTTCAAGTTAGTTTTTTTGGCCATGAATATCAACCATGACCACTGATCTGACCTATGACCCCTAAAATACTGATACTACACTCTGCCTTGGTATGACCTTAAACAGCTGTCTGGGTAATGAAACAGCAAAGAGCAGCATCTAGAAATCTAAATGTGTTGATCCAGATTTCTGGTTGTTTTTCTGTTTGATGGAAACAGTTTGAGAGTTCTAACTACATTCCAACTGTATTTAATGGTGTTATGTAGTTGTGTTGTCATGTTGTGAATGTTGTATTGTAGTAACCAACTGTATTTAATGGTGTTATATAGTTGTGTTGTCATGTTGTGAATGTTGTATTGCAGTAACCAACTGTATTTAATGGTGTTATGTAGTTGTGTTGTCATGTTGTCAATGTTGTATTGTAGTAACCCTCGACTGTATTTAATGGTGTTATGTAGTTGTGTTGTCATGTTGTGAATGTTGTATTGTAGTAACCCTCAACTGTATTTAATGGTGTTATGTAGTTGTGTTGTCATGTTGTGAATGTTGTATTGTAGTAACCCTCAACTGTATTTAATGGTGTTATGTAGTTGTGTTGTCATGTTGTGAACGTTGAATTGTAGTAACCAACTATATTTAATGGTGTTGTGTTGTCATGTTGTGAATGTTGTATTGTAGTAACCAACTGTATTTAATGGTGTTATGTAGTGTTGTCATGTTGTGAATGTTGTATTGTAATGGACCTAACCCTCACCAATCTTTCCAGTGATGGAGAGAGATATCAGACAAGACACAGAGATAGTAACAGAAGAACAGGATATGATGGAGAGAATTCCTAGGGGAGAGAGGCGCTGCTACCCCTGGGGAGAGAGGAGCTGCTACTCCTGGTGAGAGAGGAGCCATACCCCTGGGGAGAGAAGAGCTGCTACCCCTGGGGAGAGAGGAGCTGCTACCCCTGGGGAGAGAGGAGCTGCTACCCCTGGGGAGAGAGGAGCTGCAACCCCTGGGGAGAGAGGAGCTGCTAACCCTGGGGAGAGAGGAGCTGCTACTCCTGGGGAGAGAAGAGCTGCTACCCCTGGGGGGAGAGGAGCTGCTACCCCTGCGGAGAGAGGAGCTGCTACCCCTGCGGAGAGAGGAGCTGCAACCAGGAGAGACTGCGACCCTGCTCTATAAGAGCTTAACGATTGGTGATTGTTGGGGCACGATTGGCAGGAGTTTCAGTGATGAAGACTGCTGAACTTGCTGATGTTTCACAATATGCCACGGCCGTCTCAGTCACCAGGTCTCAACCGAGTTGAACACAACCATCAATAAAACACCAAATGATGGAATTTCTTGTGGAAGAATGGTGTCACATCCCTCCAATAGAGTTCCAGACAGTTGTAGAATGTATGCCAAGGCACATTGTAAGAGCTGTTAAGAGAGAGGGAGTGGAGAGAGAACAGGCAGAACCTGATATGTAAATGAACAGAGCAAACGAAAGTAACTTTCAACGACCGAATGATCATTCAGACTCTGTTTCTATTGAGAGAGAGATAAAAGGTAAGACGACGATTGTTCTGTGTATTCATATAGTTGGTGATATTGTTGTGTATTCATATAGTTGATGATATTGTTATGTGTATTCATATAGTTGATGATATTGTTCTGTGTATTCATATAGTTGGTGATATTGTTATGTGTATTCATATAGTTGATGATATTGTTATGTGTGTTAATATAGTTGATGATATTGTTATGTGTATTCATATAGTTGATGATATTGTTATGTGTATTAATATAGTTGATGATATGTGTATTCATATAGTTGATGATATTGTTATGTGTATTCATATAGCTGATGATATTGTTATGTGTATTCATATAGTTGATGATATTGTCATGTGTATTAATATAGTTGATGGTATTGTTGTGTGTATTCATATAGTTGATGATATTTTTGGTGGACAGTGTTATAATAGTCCTACTCTCCTTAAAATGTTTTTGATATAAATTAGATGCGGGGGGTGAATTCGTTCTGTGCCCATCTGTGTGCCCCAGGGTGATCGCTCCTACACTATCTAGAATCTAAAGGATTCTTTGGCTGTCCCCATAGGATAACCCTTTGAAGAACCCTTTTTGGTACTAGGTAGAACACTTTTGGGTTCCATGAAGAACCCTTTCCACAGAGGGTTTTACACTGAAGCCAGAAGAGTTAAACCTGGAACCCAAAAGTGTCTCCAATGGGGACAGACGGAGGACCCGTTTGGAACCCTTTATTCAAAGAGTGTACTTTATCATAGGTCTATAAACTTGTCTTCTCAAAACAGGCTTAAAACACAACAAGCAACTAACAAACATTTTCTCTTTCTAATCAACTGTTAATGCTTTTCACTCAGAAAGGTATTTTGTGTGAAAGAGAGACAAATAAATATTGTGGAGAGACTAACAACAACTTACACTTCCTCAAAACAGGTTGTGTGTATTCATTTGTGCCCACCGTAGCAAAACATTTGGCAACAGAAACTGTTTAGGTCACATTGTACAGCGTTTAGAGTAAACTGTTTATGTTTTATTTAACATTTTAAAACTGTTGGCTGTGGAGTAAACTAATGAATACAACCCAGGTTGTAGCCTAAGACTTGGCATGTTGATACCTGCCTCTTGCTGAAACCTGAACGTAGCCTGAGGGGTATACTATGATACAGGCTTGATATACTGGTTTTCTAAAAATAGCCAGTTTCAGTTAGCTTCACATTCCATCTCAGACCTCATCCATAAGAATATATAGAACAGAACAGAAAAAATCTCAATGAAGTCAGGCTACAAGGTGACAATCCTGCCAGGGCTAGTTAGTATAGTGAATGACAGTAAAACACTCCTAACAGTCTACTACTACTGAGACAGGTTGGTGTAATGTTAGTATAGTGAATGACAGTAAAACACTCCTAACAGTCTACTACTACTGAGACAGGTTGGTGTAATGTTAGTATAGTGAATGACAGTAAAACACTCCTAACAGTCTACTACTACTGAGACAGGTTGGTGTAATGTTAGTATAGTGAATGACAGTAAAACACTCCTAACAGTCTACTACTACTGAGACAGGTTGGTGTAATGTTAGTATAGTGAATGACAGTAAAACACTCCTAACAGTCTACTACTACTGAGACAGGTTGGTGTAATGTTAGTATAGTGAATGACAGTAAAACACTCCTAACAGTCTACTACTACTGAGACAGGTTGGTGTCAGTTTAATCAGACAAAATGTAGCTGACTGGACGTGGTCAAGTCAAATTCAATATATCAATATTCAGATATTATAGTTCTACATTTAACATTTCATATGATAGTGTAATTGTATCATAGTTCCACTATAGTGTAGTGATCCTCTACATTTCCTATGATAATGTAATTGTATCATAGTTCCTCTATAGTGTAGTGATCCTCTACATTTCATATGATAACGTAATTGTATCATAGTTCCACTTTAGTGTAGTGATCCTCTACATTTCATATGATAATGTAATTGTAACGGTTGTCGTCGGGAATGGAGGACCAAAACGCAGCAGGAATGTGGATGCTCATCTTGCATTTATTTTAAAACAAAGTGAACACCAAAATAACAAAAAGAAGAACTCACGAACAACAAAACAGTCTTGTCATGCTCACACACACAAAACAAGAAACAATCTCCCACAAACACTACACCAAACAATTACCCATATACAGGACTCTCAATCAGAGGCAACGAGAAACACCTGCCTCCAATTGAGAGTCCAGCACCCAAACCTAAACATAGAAAACCTAAACTAGACAGAATGCAGAAATACAACCTAGAACATACTAACCTAGAACATACACCCAAAACCCAGGAACACATAAATCAAACACCCCTCTACAACACACACAAAACCCACACCATACAAAACAAACATCCCTCTGCCACGTCCTGACCAAAATACTAAACAACTACTCCCTCTGCTGGTCAGGACGTGACAGTAATTCTATCATAGTTCCACTATAGTGTAGTGATCCTCTACATTTCATATGATAGTGTAATTGTATCATAGTTCCACTATAATGTAGTGATCCTCTACATTTCATATGATA
Organism: Salmo salar; assembly: GCF_965601325.2. Taxonomy (NCBI): domain Eukaryota; kingdom Metazoa; phylum Chordata; class Actinopteri; order Salmoniformes; family Salmonidae; genus Salmo; species Salmo salar. The sequence continues at coordinate 102,502,266 of NC_138293.1, forward strand.
ATGTAATTGTATCATAGGTCCTCTATAGTGTAGTGATCCTCTACATTTCATATGATAATGTAATTGTATCATAGTTCCACTATAGTGTAGTGATCCTCTACATTTCATATGATAATGTAATTGTATCATAGTTCCTCTATAGTGTAGTGATTCTCTACATTTCATATGATAATGTAATTGTATCATAGTTCCTCTATAGTGTAGTGATCCTCTACATTTCATATGATAATGTAATTGTATCATAGTTCCACTATAGTGTAGTGATCCTCTACATTTCATATGATAATGTAATTGTATCATAGTTCCTCTATAGTGTAGTTATTCTCTACATTTCATATGATAATGTAATTGTATCATAGTTCCTCTATAGTGTAGTGATCCTCTCTATATGAGCCACGTCACAATTCCAACCAAGTTACACAGTTGGTGCCAATGTCGCGATGCGTAGGTTGTTGGCCTTTTACATGTGTGACCTGGGTTCGCTTCCCTGCCCAGCTGTTTGCTACATTGGTGTCAGAAGTGGTATGGTGTCTGTGAGGCCATCAGAATGCATGGACCGGATGTGTGAGGGGTCTGAGTAGTTGAAGCACGTGACTTGCTTTTATAGGGAGCAGTGTCAGCCAGGTTACAATTCCCATCGCAGCTATAGGACCCTGTTTATACTGATACTGGGTTAACCCTGTTTATACTGATACTGGGTTAACACTATTGATACTGATACTGGGTTATCACTATTTATACTGATACTGGGTTAACACTATTTATACTGATACTGGGTTAGCAATATTGATACTGATACTGGGTTAACACTATTGATACTGATACTGGGTTAACCCTATTTATACTGATACTGGGTTAACACTATTAATACTGATACTGGGTTAACACTATTTATACTGATACTGGGTTAGCCCTATTAAGTCACTTCCTGACCAATATTTAGGTATTATTTGTATTATATTTGGTCAGGACGTGGCAGAGGTATATTTGTTTTGTATTATGGGGTTTTGTGTGTGGTGTAGTGGGGTGTGTTAGTTTTGGTATAGGTTCTAGGTTTGTTTTTCTATGTGTAGTTTTGGGTGCTGGACTCTCAATTGGAGGCAGGTGTTTCTAGTTGCCTCTGATTGGGAGTCCTATAAGTAGGTGTGTGTTTGTTTGGTAGGTTGTAGGTAGTTGTATTTTGCACTGTTAGTTTTAACCGGCGAAAAACTGTCATTTGTCTTTCTTGTTTTCACGTGTGCACATTCATTTAATAATTTAAGATGATGAGCACTAACTCCTCTGCGTTCTCCGACGATGATTTCGCTATATCGTCTGACGACGAAGAAATCTGTGACATACTGATACTGGGTTAACCCTATTTATACTGATACTGGGTTAACCCCAAAGGCGGCGCTCCCAGTGGCCGGAGACTTTAATGCAGGGAAACTTGAATCAGTTCTACCAAATCTCTATCAACATGTTAAATGTGCAACCAGAGGGAAACACATTCTAGATCACCTGTACTCCACACACAGAGACACGTACAAAGCTCTCCCTCGCCCTCCATTTGGTAAATCCGACCACAACTCTATTCTCCTGATTCCTGCTCACAAGCAAACATTAATGCAGGAAGCACCAGTGACTCGGACTATAAAAAAATGGTCAGATGAAGCAGATGCTAAACTACAGGATTGTTTTGCTATCACAGACTGGAGCATGTTCCGGGATTCTTCCGATGACATTGAGGAATACACCACATCAGTCACTGGCTTTATCAATAAATGCATTGAGGACGTCGTCCCCACAGTGACTGTACATACATGCCCCAACAAAAAACCATGGATTACAGGCAACATTCGCACTAAGCTAAAGGGTAGAGCTGCCGCTTTCAAGGTGCGGGACTCTAACCCGGAAGCTTACAAGAAATCCCGCTATGCCCTGCAACAAACCATCAAACAGGCAAAGCGTCAACACAGGGATAAGATTGAATCATACTACACCGGCTCCGACGCTCGTCGGATGTGGCAGGGCTTGCAAACTATTACAGACTACAAAGGGAAGCACAGCCTCGAGCTGCCCAGTGACACAAACCTACCAGTTGTGCTAAATCACTTCTATGCTTGCTTCGAGGCAAGCAACACTGAGGCATGCATGAGAGCATCAGCTGTTCTGGATGACTGTGTGATCACGCTCTCCGTAGCCGACGTGAGACAAGACCTTTAAACAGGTCAACATACACAAGGCTGCGGGGCCAGACGGTTTACCAGGACATGTGCTCCGGGCATGTGCTGACCAACTGGCAGGTGTCTTCACTGACATTTTCAACATGTCCCTGATTGAGTCTGTAATACCAACATGCTTCAAGCAGACCACCATAGTCCCTGTGCCCAAGAACACCAAGGTAACCTGCCTAAATGACTACCGACCTATAGCACTCACGTCCGTAGCCATGAGGTGCTTTGAAAGGCTAGTAATGGCTCACATCAACACCATTATCCCAGAAACCCTAGACCGACTCCAATTTGCATACCGCCCAAACAGATCCACAAATGATGCAATCTCTATTGAGCTCCACATTGCCCATTCCCACCTGGACAAAAGGAACACTTATGTGAGAATGCTATTCATTGACTACAGCTCAGCGTTCAACACCATAGTACCCTCAAAGCTCATCACTAAGCTAAGGAACCTGGGACTAAACACCTCCCTCTGCAACTGGATCCTGGACCTCCTGACGGGCTGCCCCCAGGTGAGGGTAGGTAGCAACACATCTGCCACGCTGATCCTCAACACTGGAGCTCCCCAGGGATGCGTGCTCTTTCCCCTCTGTACTCCCTGTTCACCCACGACTGCATGGCCAGGCACAACTCCAACACCATCATTAAGTTTGAATACGACACAACAGTGGTATGCCTGATCACCAACAACGACGAGACAGCCTATAGAGAGGAGGTCAGAGACCTGGCTGGGTGGTGCCAGAATAACAACCTATCCCTCAACGTAACCAAGACTAAGGAGATGATTGTGGACTACAGGAAAAGGAGCACCGAGCATGCCCCCATTCTCATCGACGGGGCTGTAGTGGAGCAGGTTGAGAGCTTCAAATTCATTGGTGTCCACATCAACAACAAACTAGAATGGTCCAAACACACCAAGACAGTCGTGAAGAGGGCACGACGAAGCTTATTCCCCCTCAGGAAACTAAAAAGATTTGGCATGGGTCCTGAGATCCTCAAAAGGTTCTACAGCTGCAACATTGAGAGCATCCTGACCGGTTGCATCATTGCCTGGTACGGCAATTGCTCAGCCTCCTACCGCAAGGCACTTCACAGGGTAGTGCATACGGCCCAGTACATCACTGGGGCAAAGCTGCCTGCCGTCCAGGACCTCTACACCAGGCGGTGTCAGAGGAAGGCCTTAAAAATGATCAAAGACCCCAGCCACCCCAGTCATAGACTGTCCTCTCTACTGCCGCATGGCAAGCGATACCGGAGTGCCAAGTCTAGGACAAAAAGGCTTTTCAACAGTTTTTACCCCCAAGCCATGAGACTCCTGAACATGTAAACAAATGGTTACCCGGACTATTTGCATTGTGTGCCGTCCCCCCCAACCCCTCTTTTACACTGTTGCTACTCTCTGTTTATCTTATATGCATAGTCACTTTAACTATACATTCATGTACATACTACCTCAATTGGCCCGACCAACCAGTGCTCCCGCACATTGGCTAACCGGGCTATCTGCATTGTGTCCCACCACCCGCCAACACCACCCACAATCACCACTTCATCATATATGCATAGTCACTTTAACCATACCACATGTACATACTACCTCAATAAGCCTGACTAACCATTGTCTGTATATAGCCTTGCTACACTTATTTTCAAATGTATTTTTACTGGTGTTTTATTTCTTTACTTACCTACACACACACACACACACACACACACACACACACACACACACACACACACACACACACACACACACACACACACACACACACACACACACACACACACACACACACCTTTTTTTTCACACGATTGGTTAAAGCCTGTAAGTAAGCATTTCACTGTAAGGTCTACACCTGTTGTATTCGGTGTAAGTGACAACTAAACTTTGATTTGATTTAAACTGATACTGGGTTAACCCTATTGATGCGATTGTTTTTTTAAATTATATTTTTCTGTCAGGAGCAGAGATTGTCACTGGTGTAGAGAGGAGTAGGCAGGAGGCAGTCACAGGTTTAGAACTACTGAATTTATTTACGCACCATAGATAAAAGCGGGACGAAACCCAAATTGCAAAATAATAAAGTACTCAGAAAACAGTAGGATAGATTCCTCTCAGGAAAACAAGCAACATTTACAATGACCAACAAAGACAAGTGACTATACGTACATAGAGATAGAGCGTTGATTTGAACCAGGTGTGAGTAATGATGACAAGACAAGTCCGGGGTAGATGATTGAAGGGCGTTTGCCAGCAGCAGGTTTAGCAGCAGCTAGAAGGCCGGCGACGACGAACGTCTGAGCTGCACAGGATGGGCAGCCATGCATAGGGTGTTTTCCTTTTTCACCAGCGATCTGGGTTCACTGCCCTGCCCCTCTGTTCACTAAAATATTAACAAAGTAGTACAATAATACGAATGAAAGGATTTTAGGATAATATCAGTAAGTGTTGATTTAGAGTTGTCTTCTGGGTTCATCCTTGTAGCTGCCTTTATCAACAGGGTGAAATGTAACAAATGACATCAGAGTTGGGAGATAACCAGTCCCTGTTTAAATCACCATGACAACCATGTCATTATTTCTCCAGAGCAGCAAGGGAATCTAGAGACTCAACCTTTGTAGAATCACAATCACCTTTATTCACCAAGTACATTTGCACATACAGATGTAGGATCTTAATTTGAGTCAGTTTACTACAGCAGGAAAATATTCCTGCAGCAACAGGAAATGTGAATTATTATGTGTATTATAATTAATGGACATTTTTGTAGGGGTTACTACATTTTTTGTTAAGGGAAGCTCAAATCTGAAATGACTAAATGGAAATTACAAACTTCAGAAGCCTTTTTAAACTTCAAATACACTACAAGTTTTATATTTCCTGGAAAAGTTATTCTGCAGTGAGGGGTGATCAAATTAAGATCCTACATCTGTACACATCATTTTACATGGTGATATGGTGCTGCTAGTGATGACAATATTTAGAGACAGAATGCAGACAGAAGAGTTTACACAAAGTTTACGTACAACATTATACACAACTAGATTTTGGTGAGGGCCACAGCATAGTCCTTTAGTCTCTATGGACCAGGTGGCCAGTTGGTGAGGGCCACAGCATAGTCCTTTAGTCTCTATGGGCCAGGTGGCCAGTTGGTGAGGGCCACAGCATAGTCCTTTAGTCTCCATGGGCCAGTTGGTGAGGGCCACAGCATAGTCCTTTAGTCTCTATGGGCCAGGTGGCCAGTTGGTGAGGGCCACAGCATAGTCCTTTAGTCTCCATGGGCCAGTTGGTGAGGGCCACAGCATAGTCCTTTAGTCTCCATGGGCCAGTTGGTGAGGGCCACAGCATAGTAATTTAGTCTCTATGGGCCAAGTGGCCAGTTGGTGAGGACCACAGCATAGTCCTTTAGTCTCTATGGGCCAGATGGCCAGTTGGTGAGGGCCACATCATAGTCCTTTAGTCTCTATGGGCCAGATGCCCAGTTGGTGAGGGCCACATCATGGGGAAAGAAAAATATGATCACCCTGTTACAGGAAAACTAAAACGTGTCGTATATTTGAGTGTATTTACGCTTTTAAAAGGTTTGAGATGATGATAAATTCCACTTTTCCATTTTTAAATTGTTCATTAATTATAATCCACATAATAATTCAATTGTCCTGTTTCTGCAGGATTATTTTCCTGCTGTAGCAAACTAGGTCAAATTAAGATCCAACATCTGTAACAATATTATTCTCTCTAATGTATATGGCTATATCAGGATTTGGTTTTGACCATTTGACATATTTTATTTACTGTTGTTTAGGCTGGTTGAATGAGTTGCCTATGAAAGCTACTTCATCTGCAAGAAAACAGGCGGCTGCACCAGTGACTGTAAGTGACTTTACATAATATAACATCTACATATCACTAATAACCCACTACTATACATTATAACCTAGCCTACTTTACATAATATAACATATACATATCACTAATAACCCACTACTATACATTATAACCTAGTCTACTTTACATAATATAACATCTACATATCACTAATAACCCACTACTATGCATTATAACCTAGCCTACTTTACATAATATAACATCTACATATCACTAATAACCCACTACTATACATTATAACCTAGTCTACTTTACATAATATAACATCTACATATCACTAATAACCCACTACTATACATTATAACCTAGCCTACTTTACATAATATAACATCTACATATCACCTAACAACCCACTACTATACATTATAACCTAGTCTACTTTACATAATATAACATCTACATATCACTAATAACCCACTACTATACATTTTAACCTAGTCTACTTTACATAATATAACATCTACATATCACTAATAACCCACTACTATACATTATAACATAGCCTACTTTACATAATATAACATCTACATATCACTAATAACCCACTACTATACATTATAACCTAGTCTACTTTACATAATATAACATCTACATATCACTAACAACCCACTACTATACATTATAACCTAGCCTACTTTACATAATATAACATCTACATATCACTAACAACCCACTACTATACATTATAACCTAGTCTACTTTACATAATATAACATCTACATATCACTAACAACCCACTACTATACATTATAACCTAGTCTACTTTACATAATATAACATCTACATATCACTAACAACCCACTACTATACATTATAACCTAGTCTACTTTACATAATATAACATCTACATATCACTAACAACCCACTACTATACATTATAACCTAGTCTACTTTACATAATATAACATCTACATATCACTAACAACCCACTACAATACATTATAACCTAGTCTACTTTACATAATATAACATCATGTAACATCAACATAAAATCTCCACTACATGGAGAAAATGTGAAAAATATCAATCACAACTACATGTTCATGTGATGCATTAAATCACCTGACTGTTTCTCTGTCTGTTAGTTAATGTTTTATTTCTAAGAGATAATTAATAGAACAATTGACCTTCAATAAATAGTTGTCACTGTGTTAACCACAACCAACATGCTGGATCTCTGTTTAGTTGTCACTGTGTTAACCACAACCAACATGTTTTATCTCTGTTTAGTTGTCACTGTGTTAACCACAACCAACATGCTGGATCTCTGTTTAGTTGTCACTGTGTTAACCACAACCAACATGCTGGATCTCTGTTTAGTTGTCACTGTGTTAACCACAACCAACATGTTGGATCACTGTTTAGTTGTCACTGTGTTAACCACAACCAACATGCTGGATCTCTGTTTAGTTGTCACTGTGTTGACCACAACCAACATGTTGGATCTCTGTTTAGTTGTCACTGTGTTAACCACAACCAACATGTTGGATCTCTGTTTAGTTGTCACTGTGTTAACCACAACCAACATGCTGGATCTCTGTTTAGTTGTCACTGTGTTAACCACAACCAACATGCTGGATCTCTGTTTAGGGGTCAGTGCTCTAAAATGAGTCTCTCTGGGAAGAGAGAGGAGGGGGACCTTGCCTCTAAAATGAGTCTCTCTGGGGAGAGAGAGGAGGGGGGCCCTGCCTCTAAAATGAGTCTCTCTGGGGAGAGAGAGGAGGGGGGCCCTGCCTTTAAAATACATCTCTCTGGGGGACATGACACCAAAGCTAAGAGGTGAGATAACAATTTTATGAAGAATTTATTAAGTTTATTTCCAATATAAATAGCTATCTTAGATGAATGCACTTACTGTAAATCTCTCTGGATAAGAGCATCTGCTAAATCAGGGGTTCTCAATCCGGGGTCTGTGGAGGTACTGCAGGGGTTCCACGGCACCCTGACTGTACTCGTTGCAATGTAAGACATTTGATAGAATTTTCACATGATACGACCACTTTGCCTACTCTTAATTATTGCCTAATATAATGGAATGCATCGGTTTTTAACTAATTGTGATGGTTGTTACAAGCAGAATTTTGACAATATTACCGTTATATCAACACACTCTTCACACCCGTTTAACAACGATAAATAGCTTTGGCATAGTAGGCATCAAGTCCCTTGCCAATAATGTTTTCTACAACGTTTTCATCGAACACATATTACGCCCTAGATGCCTTCAATTGCCCAATTTGTAGCCATGCCCAATTTAGGATTGTTTTTAACAACGTGATGTTGTGCTCCAAAGGGAGAACTTGAAATAACATGATGAAGATAATTAAATAATCAAAAGATAAATGTGTTTGTTTTACGCTCTTAGAAAAGAAGGTTCCTTATAGAACCAAAAAGGCTTCTATCACTTCCTTAATATATGGAACCACTAAAAGTGATATATATTTGTGGGTTCAGTGAAGAAGAACCTCTAGAGTTCTGATCAATGAAAGGTTAATGTTTAGAGGATATGAACCCAGCAGCCCTCCAGTGGTCAGATCAATTCCTCCCGTTTTTTCCAGTGCCTGGACCGGGATATAAACCAGCCACCTTTCGACCACAGGTCCAACTCCTGCCACAGCTCCAACTCCTTAGCCGCTGGGCGAAAACCTGAGTTAATCTTCAGAAATTAGCATAAATTAATCTGCCAAAATGAAGACAAAATGCTTTGGAGACATACATGGTATCACTTGTTATACATAAGTATTATACATAAATCATTGCCAAAAGCACAAGACATACTGTTGCATGTAGGTCTACATTATTTATGGGTTTATCAAATATCAAAACATTATTTTTAACTACTACAAAGCATTTACATGTGGAGCAGGAACTACTGACTCGCTGCATTATTCTATAGTATTATCAAGACACCTGCTGTTAACTCTTAACTACTTAGGACAGCTCACGAGGTGTCCTAAATATCTGCCGACTAGGTGGGACTAGAGACTTCATGCATGGCTTTAATTTATACACATAAGTGTAAAATGTCTTTATTCTCAGCACTTATATGACCAATTCTCTACTCTGAGACGCTTTGTGGATACAGGCCTAGATCTCAAAATATTGTTATAAAAAAAGTTGAATGTTTGCTTATTAACATAAGAATAAAAAATGAATATTACTAATGTAACCCATTGTAAAGAGTGGGTTTAGTTGATTGTGTTGCACTGCTCATGTCCGCGTTCTGGAACTGCCCGCGTCCCCGTACAGAACTGTCCGCGTCCACGTCCGGTGTGGCGCCAAGCATATTGTCTGGTTACGCGCAGAGTGGGCTGAGGTGATCTTGGGGAACAACGATGGAGTTCGCTACAGTGTTGAGATGCCAAAATGTATTGTTCAATTTGCTTTTTGCTTTAAGGTCAGGGACAGTATGTTTGTAGCCAGATCCTTTTCACTCTCTATCCTTGTTTAATTTTGTGGTTCACCTGATTCGTCATCATCATTGAGACAGATGAACGACCTGCTAGTTATCCTAGCTAGTCGGTACAGCTAGGTAAGCTAGCTAGCTACTCTACCAGCAGCATCCTAGTTATCCTAGCTAGTCGGTACAGCTAGGTAAGCTAGCTAGCTACTCTACCAGCAGCATCCTAGTTATCCTAGCTAGTTGGTACAGCTAGGTAAGCTAGCTAGCTAGCTACTCTACCAACAGCATCCTAGTTATCCTAGCTAGTCGGTACAGCTAGGTAAGATAGCTAGCTAGCTACTCTACCAGCAGCATCCTAGTTATCCTAGCTAGTCGGTACAGTTAGGTAAGCTAGCTAGCTACTCTACCAGCAGCATCCTAGTTATCCTAACTAGTCGGTACAGCTAGGTAAGCTAGCTAGCTAGCTACTCTACCAGCAGAATCCTAGTTATCTTATCCCCCCTCTCTCGTTGACGGATGCTGGCTACCTCTGTCCGGTTCTCCTCTCTTCACTAGATGGACGGTAACTTTAATGTTTAACCCCTCTGTGTCCATTGACCAATCTTTTGAATATTATTTTCGGGGCGCCTCAAGTAGGCTGGGCACATTCCATTTTTTTTTTATTCTCAGCTGCCTCACCAATGTCTGTAAGTAAATTAATAACTTTTAATTGCTAAATATTTTCAAAAGATGGCAGCATAAGACCACGAAACATCAGTTATATGCTAACATTACATGCAGCAATATGATTGACATAAAATAGCATGCAACCACAGACTATATGTCCCATGATTTTCTAAAATGGTCACTCATTACTTTAGTTAGCTATATATCTCGTATTAGGGCTGTGTTGCTTTTGGGAGAGCAACAAAATAGTCACTATAGCAGGTATTGAACCCCGGGTAAATGATCACTACTCAGAACTTCAACCTCAGTATACATGCATTATAAAAAATCATCTTAATATCTGATATTGTGAGTAAACAACCTCGGAACAGAAAAGATGACCGCGTCTTCCAGCCCGCCAATAAATTACATAATTCAACCCTCCCGGTTAGTAAATTTACCTCAACATTTTACCTTTAAATTAAATTTACCTCAACATGCCCCTGGCTTGCTCGAGAAGGCAGAGCAGGTCGATGCTGGTTGATGAATTAGAGAATGAATGTGCTGGGAAAATACGTTTTTCTCGACCAGAGGTGACTGAATTAATGTTCAGGCTTAATGATAATCGTTTTACACTGCTCAAAAAAATAAAGGGAACACTTAAACAACACAATGGAACTCCAAGTCAATCACACTTCTGTGAAATCAAACTGTCCACTTAGGAAGCAACACTGATTGACAATACATTTCACATGCTGTTGTGCAAATGGAAAAGACAACAGGTGGAAATTATAGGCAATTAGCAAGACACCCCCAATAAAGGAGTGGTTCTGCAGGTGGGGACCACAGACCACTTCTCAGTTCCTATGCTTCCTGGCTGATGTTTTGGTCACTTTTGAATGCTGGCGGTGCTTTCACTCTAGTGGTAGCATGAGACGGAGTCTACAACCCACACAAGTGGCTCAGGTAGTGCAGCTCATCCAGGATGGCACATCAATGCGAGCGGTGGCAAGAAGGTTTGCTGTGTCTGTCAGCGTAGTGTCCAGAGCATGGAGGCGCTACCAGGAGACAGGCCAGTACATCAGGAGACGTGGAGGAGGCCGTAGGAGGGCAACAACCCAGCAGCAGGACCGCTACCTCCGCCTTTGTGCAAGGAGGAGCAGGAGAAGCACTGCCAGAGCCCTGCAAAATGACCTCCAGCTGGCCACAAATGTGCATGTGTCTGCTCAAACGGTCAGAAACGGACTCCATGAGGGTGGTATGAGGGCCCGACGTCCACAGGTGGGGGTTGTGCTTACAGCCCAACACCGTGCAGGACGTTTGGCATTTGCCAGAGAACACCAAGATTGGCAAATTTGCCACTGGCGCCCTGTGCTCTTCACAGATGAAAGCAGGTTCACACTGAGCATGTGACAGATGTGACAGAGTCTGGAGACGCCGTGGAGAACGTTCTGCTGCCTGCAACATCCTCCAGCATGACCGGTTTGGCGGTGGGTCAGTCATGGTGTGGGGTGGCATTTCTTTGGGGGGCCACACAGCCCTCCATGTGCTCGCCAGAGGTAGCCTGACTGCCATTAGGTACCGAGATGAGATCCTCAGACCCCTTGTGAGACCATATGCTGGTGCGGTTGGCCCTGGGTTCCTCCTAATGCAAGACAATGCTAGACCTCATGTGGCTGGAGTGTGTCAGCAGTTCCTGCAAGAGGAAGGCATTGATGCTATGGACTGGCCCGCCCGTTCCCCAGACCTGAATCCAATTGAGCACATCTGGGACATCATGTCTCGCTCCATCCACCAACGCCACGTTGCACCACAGACTGTCCAGGAGTTGGCGGATGCCTTAGTCCAGGTCTGGGAGGAGATCCCTCAGGAGACCATCCGCCACCTCATCAGGAGCATGCCCAGGCATTGTAGGGAGGTCATACAGGCACGTGGAGGCCACACACACTATTGAGCCTCATTTTGACTTATTTAAAGGACATTACATCAAAGTTGGATCAGGCTGTAGTGTGGTTTTCCACTTTAATTTTGAGTGTGACTCCAAATCCAGACCTCCTTGGGTTGATAAATTGGATTTCCATAGATTATTTTTGTGTGGTTTTGTTGTCAGCACATTCAACTATTTAAAGAAAAAAGTTTTTAATAAGATTATTTCATTCATTCAGATCTAGGATGTGTTGTTTAAGTGTTCCCTTTATTTTTTTGAGTAGTATATTAATGAAGTGTAAAACATGAACATAAAAACAGATAATAATAAACATGAATCATCGTTATATTACTTCACAGTAATCTGTTAAATGCTTTTTCAGTCCTTCCTCTTGCGTTAGCAGTGTGGAAAGGGACAGAAAGAAGCGTGGGGAGTGGTGGTGCATCCAGGGAGAAAACTAAACTAATATTCTGAAATATCATTGTGGTCTTATGTTCCCATCTATTGGAATTATTTAGCAACTGCAGTAGTGCTGAAAATATGTGTTATTCCTTACTAAAGTAGTAATTACTCAGAATTACTAGTTAATTTTAGCACTTACAATCATAAAATAACAATTTATAGCATAACAAACAATTAAACTGACATAAACCAAAAACACCACACATTTAGTTAAATTGAGCCACATTTGAGAGTGAGGCAGATATATAGCATTTTGAAAAAGAAATGAATACATCAAGTGATAGATTATAAACAAATACATGTCTGTCATTGAACAACCCCATGCCATGATTAGATAGTGAAAAAACACCAATCTCTTTCATAATTTCTTTTAAAAATAAAAGCTAATTTACGAACATTTCTGTAAAGTGATATGTTGTGTTTTGGAATGAAACTCTTCTTATGTTTCCCATCTGAGCTCAGAGTAGATGAGATATGTAATGTTTGTCTCTGTTGTGTTGAAGTCCAATCAAGCAGGAGAGACCAGCCTCCCCTGTACCCAGCTGTGTGTCCATGAAGAGTGACAGGTCTATGGGTCTACCTATAAAGTTTAGAGAGGGAGACTTTTCTACTGAACAAAGGTAAGAAGAACTCATGGGTCATGGTCAGTGAGTTAAACAACACTGTCTCTAGTCATTTCTCCTCTCCCATTTTCCCATTTCATGTTGTTGTTTTCATAATCTACAGGATTATCCTTTTATCCATTTCATAGTCCTTTTGATAGTCCTGTGTGTGTGTGTGTGTGTGTGTGTGTGTGTGTGTGTGTGTGTGTGTGTGTGTGTGTGTGTGTGTGTGTGTGTGTGTGTGTGTGTGTGTGTGTGTGTGTGTGTGTGTGTGTGTGTGTGTGTGTGTGTGTGTGTGTGTGTGTGTGTACTCCCTGGATGAGGAGATGTAATCTCATGTTTTGTCCACAGAAACCAACAGGAGAGATCAGAGTCAGAGATTCTCAGTGGTCAGTCTTCCCAGAGTCATCAAACAGACCTGGCCTCCATATTCAGTGTATGTGGTCCTGTTATGTACATTTGTTTTTGTTTACCTCAATCAAGTTGACCTGTCAATCATTCATTAATGTGTTAATGAGAAAGCATTTCTTCTCTTGCTTAACTTATTTACTTGATTTATTTCAGTTGCTTGAAGAGAATGTTATTACATTTGTGAAGAACGAGCTGAAGATGTTCAAGAGGATTCTTTGTCCAGAACTCCCAGAAGGCTTTGAGAGTCAGAAGCAGGATAAGGAAGTGGTGGATGCTGAAGATGAGAAGCAGGAGAGCAGTGCCAGAGAGGGGGCTCTGAAGATCACACTGCACGTCCTGAGGAAAATGAACCAGAAGGAGCTTGCTGACACACTGGAGAACTGTAAGATCTGTCTGCCTCATGTTAAATGCTGTTTTATAACATTTAAAAGCTGTAGCTAAAGTACAGCTAAAGCAGCTGTGTAACTCAATGATATTGTAGCAGCCTTAACACAACACCTAGTGACCTCATCAAGTAGCAGCAGGGATGTGTTGTGGTGATTAATTTAGACAGAGGGAGAGAGACAACATTAATAATACCATCATTAATACCAATAATAATATAATCAGTCACACCAGTCTGTAATGCATTATGAAAATATTTACACATTTATACAGTCAGTTAAGAGAATAAATGATTATAATTTGAAACTTTAAAACAGTCCTACAATACTGTAGACATTAAAACAAACGTAATATTAATATCCTCTGTGTTATTTCTTCATTCAGATGAACTTGCTGTGATTTGCCAACGTGAACTCAAATCTAATCTAAAGAAGAAGTTTCAATGTGTATTTGAGGGGATCGCTCAACAAGGAAACCCAACACTTCTCAATAAGATCTACACAGAGCTCTACATCACAGAGGGTGGAACAGGAGAGGTCAATAATGAACATGAGCTGAGACAGATTGAGACAACAACCAGGAAACAAGCAAGACCAGAGACTGCAGTCAAATGTAATGACATCTTCAAACCCTTAACTGGACAAGACAAACTTATCAGAACTGTTCTGACAAAGGGAGTCGCTGGCATTGGAAAAACAGTCTCTGTGCAGAAGTTCATTCTGGACTGGGCTGAAGCAAAAGCAAATCAGGATGTCCAATTTGTATTTTCATTCCCTTTTCGGGAGCTGAATTTGATGAAAGAGGACAAACACACTTTGCTTGAACTTCTCAATCACTTCTCAATGGAAACCAAACATTCAAGAATCTCCAACTACGACAAGTACAAAGTTCTGTTCATCTTTGATGGTCTGGATGAGTGCCGACTGCCCCTAGACTTCCAGAAGAACAAGATCTGTTGTGACGTCACAGAGGCAACCTCAGTGGATGTTCTGCTGACAAATCTCATCCAGGGAAATCTGCTTCCCTCTGCTCTCCTCTGGATAACTACTCGACCTGCAGCAGCCAATAAGATCCCTTCAGGGTGTGTTGACCAGGTAACAGAGGTACGAGGGTTCAATGACCCACAGAAGGAGGAGTACTTCAGGAAGAGATTCAGTGATGAGGACCTGGCCAGCAGAATCATCTCACACATGAAGACATCAAGGAGCCTCCACATCATGTGCCACATTCCAGTCTTCTGTTGGATTTCTGCAACAGTCCTCGAACACATGCTGAAACATAAGACAGAAGAGATGCCCAAGACTCTGACTGAGATGTACACACACCTTGTGGTGTTTCATACCAAACAGATGAATGAAAAGTATCTTGGGAAAGAAGAAACAGGTCCACACTGGAATAAAGAGAGCATTCTGTCACTGGGAAAACTGGCTTTTCAACAGCTTGTGAAGGGCAATCTGATTTTCTATGAAGAAGACCTGAAAGAGGCTGGCATTGATGTCAATGAAGCCTCAGTGTACTCAGGATTGTGCACACAGCTCTTTAAAGAGGAATGTGGGCTGTACCAGGACAAGGCATACTGCTTCGTGCATCTGAGCATTCAGGAGTTTCTGGCTGCTGTATATGTGTTCCTCTCATTCATCAACAACAATGAGAATCTAATGGACAAACCTAAATCAATGTCCAGGAACTTTTTTGCACTGTTAATTAGAGATACGTCTAAAGTTACTGTTTACAAGAGTGCTGTGGATAAAGCCTTACAAAGTGAGACGGGAAACCTGGACCTGTTCCTCCGCTTCCTTCTGGGCCTCTCACTGGAGTCCAATCAGAAGCACTTACGAGGTCTACTGACAAAGACAAGAAGCAGCTCAAAGTCCCATGAAGAAACAGTCAAGTACATCAAGGAGAAGATCAGGGAGAAACTCTCTCCAGAGAGGAGCATCAATCTGTTCCACTGTCTGAATGAACTGAATGACCATTCTCTAGTGGAGGAGATCCAAAGCTACCTGAGATCAGGAAGTCTCACAAAACCCAACCTGTCACCTGCACAGTGGTCAGCTCTGGTCTTTGTGTTGCTGACTTCAGAAAAGGAGCTGGATGTGATTGACCTGAAGAAATACTCCCGATCAGAGGAAGGTCTTCTGAGGCTGCTGCCAGTGGTCAAAGCCTCCAGAGCTGCTCTGTGAGTAAATAAAATGACATTTAAGTACTAATAATGAGGAAGAAATATTAAGTTTAGAGAAATGTATGTATTATATAATGTATATGATATATTATATTGAAAAACATAGTGAATCAATACATTGATGTTCACATTAGTAAAACCAAAAAGACCATACAATTCTAGGAGACTGAAGATCAATCTAAATGTTGTTTGAGAGAATAAACCAAATGCATCTGCCATTGTCCTTCTTCACTGCTTGTGTTAAATGAACAGTGTGTTTGTGAAGTCATGATGATCTCTTTGCAGGCTGTCAGGCTGTGGAGTCACAGAGGAAGGCTGTGCTTCTCTGGTCTCAGCGCTGAGGTCAAACCCCTCACACCTGAGAGAGCTGGACCTGAGTAACAATGACCTGAAGGATTCAGGAGTGAAGCTGCTCTCTGATGGACTGGGGAATCCCCACTGTAAACTGGAGACTCTGAGGTCAGTATTCCTGTAGTTGGTCAACAAGTGATAACTGTTCACCAGATCCACATGTGTTTACCAGGCACACATTGTCCACACCATGTGTATTTGGGACAGTGAAGCTTACAGTTTTACATTTCCGGCATTTTGGGTTTGTGATAGAATGTTTCATATTAGGTGACAGTCCAGAATGTAACCTTTTATTTGACGGTAATGGTGAGAGGTTAGTATGTTTCTCTTTGGCCTCTGTATCTCTTGTGGTGGAAAGGGACACTTGAAGTCAATCTTAAATTATTTAATTAATTAAATTAATCATTGTTTATTGTCAGCAGGCTTTTGAGGTTCCAACCAACTCAATGCACCATGGTCAATCAGGAGCTCTTCCTGAGCAGTCCCAGCAGTTGTCTTATATATACGGCTAATTAATCATTACCGTTATGTTTCATTCATGTGACAGACCAACACGTCACGGGGCTTCTTCTCTCTAAGCTGAGACCTTGAAACTGAGATATCTTTCATTCCTTCTCAAAACAAGGGGTGGGCTTACTGCCAAATTGCAGTTACTGATAATGAGGATTTGTTCAGTCAACCACTTGCATGAACACTGAAATAGGTTTATAGAACAGCTCATGAATGGAACGCAGAAATGAGTTATAAGAGAAGCACAAACATTAAAATTCCCATTACACTCTCTCACTAATTATTATTAATGATTCATTCATGATTTTTCTTAATTGTGGCAGTCAGAATTACTTTAATAGTGTTTATAAACTAGTTATCTACTCATCATCCACCATTCTGTTACTTTTGGGCAAAACACAACCAAATCAAGCTTGATGTAGTCATTGTGTGCAAGTTAATATGGGACCAAATACTATGGTTTTGACTACGTCAATACACTTAAATAAATAATAACACTATAAGTGAATTGGTTTCTATTGACAAGCAATATTCTGATCATTTGTTATTCATATGTAATTTATAATAATGATACATTAATTTATAAATAGACATGGCAGGTTTCAGGACACTGATGTATCTGAAAATATAGAAAAATATACTGCCACTATTTTCACTACCAAAGAATAGCAGTGTGATTTTAAAATGATTTTACACTTTACAGGCTGTCAGGATGTCTAGTCACAGAGGAAGGCTGTGCTTCTCTGGTCTCAGCTCTGTGGTCAAACCCCTCACATCTGAGAGAGCTGGATCTGAGTAACAATGACCTGAAGGATTCAGGAGTGGAGCTGCTCTCTGCTGGACTGGGGAATCCCCACTGTAAACTGGAGACTCTGAGGTCAGTATTCCTGTAGTTGGTCAACAAGTGATAACTGTTCACCAGATCCACATGTGTTTACCAGACACACATAGTCCACACCATATGTGTTTGGACAGTGAAGCTTACTGTTACAAATTTGGTGCTATGCTCCAGCATTTTGGATTTGAGATAGAATGTTTCATATTAGGTGACAGTACAGAATGTAACCTTTTATTTGAGGTTAATGGTGAGAGGTTAGCATGTTTTGTTGTAGCCTCTGTTATTGGTAATGGTGAGAGGTTAGCATGTTTTGTTGTAGCCTCTGTTATTGGTAATGGTGAGAGGTTAGCATGTTTTGTTGTAGCCTCTGTTATTGATAATGGTGAGAGGTTAGCGTGTTTTGTTGTAGCCTCTGTTATTGGTAATGGTGAGAGGTTAACATGTTTTGTTGTAGCCTCTGTTATTGGTAATGGTGAGAGGTTAGCATGTTTTGTTGTAGCCTCTGTTATTGGTAATGGTGAGAGGTTAGCATGTTTTGTTGTAGCCTCTGTTATTGGTAATGGTGAGAGGTTAGCATGTTTTGTTGTAGCCTCTGTTATTGGTAATGGTGAGATGTGCATGTTTTGTTGTAGCCTCTGTTATTGGTAATGGTGAGAGGTTAGCATGTTTTGTTGTAGCCTCTGTTATTGGTAATGGTGAGAGGTTAGCATGTTTTGTTGTAGCCTCTGTTATTGGTAATGGTGAGAGGTTAGCATGTTTTGTTGTAGCCTCAGTAACTTTCTCACTCATTATTATTAATGATTCATTCATGATCTTTCTCAATCAAGGCATCATCAGGACTAATTTAGTAGTGTTTAGAAACATGTTGTCTACTCACTTAAACAGATAATTACACCAGTCATCATCACCGAAACATAACCAAAATTAACTGCAAATGCAACCAGGAAGTTTACGACCAAATACTATGCTTTGACTACTTTAATACAATATAAGTGAATTGGTAAGAATACTCATGACTTCTCCAAATAGGGGGACTAGATGCATAAAGTGCTTTTATTAATAAACGTGAAGCAGATACCTATTAAAATATCCTCGAATAAAAAGGTGAGATTATATACTGTCACCTCATTTAAATCATTTGATCTGAAATCCAAAATGTTGGAGTATGGAGCCACATTTAAAATGTTAACTTCACTGACAAAATAGATATGGTGTGGACTGTATACTCAATACAATCTAAATCTGATACCTCACTGTCTGTCTTTTGACTGATACTGCTTTTTAAACTGGTCTGGTCAGTCTACTCAAATATTTTTACTATACATGATTCTATCTGCAGGCAATACCTCGATCATTTGTCATTTCTAATAATGAAACATACATGTTTTAATAGATATGGCATGTTTCAGGTTACTGATGTATCTGAATATGTTCAAAAAAATACTGCCACTATTTTCACCACTGTGTTTTTAAAAGATTTGACTCTTGGCAGGCTGTCAGGCTGTCTAGTCACAGAGGAAAGCTGTGCTTCTCTGGTCTCAGCTCTGAGGTCAAACCCCTCACACCTGAGAGAGCTGGACCTGAGAAACAATGACCTGAAGGATTCAGGAGTGAAGCTGCTCTCTGCTGGACTGGGGAATCCCCACTGTAAACTGGAGACTCTGAGGTCAGTATTCCTGTAGTTGGTCAACAAGTGATAACTGTTCACCAGATCCACATGTGTTTACCAGACACACATAGTCCACACCATATGTGTTTGGACAGTGAAGCTTACAGTTTTAAATGTGGTGCTATGCTCCAGCATTTTGGATTTGAGATACAATGTTTCATATTAGGAGACAGTACAGAATGTCACCTTTTATTTGAGGGTATTTTCATGCATATCTGTTTCACCATTTAGATATGAAAGCACTTCATGTATCTAGAAGTCTTAATTATTTGGACAAATTCTTTTAGTCATAAGTTTATTATTTGGTCCCATGTTCCATGCCTGCAGTGATTACATCAAGCTTGTGATTCTACTAACTTGTTGAATGCATTTACAGTTTGTTTTAGTTGTGTTTTGGATGACGTTTTTCCTAATAGAAACTGATTGGTGAATAATGTCCTGTCATTTTGGAGTCACTTCACTTGTATTGTCAGTAAGAATATAAGATGTTTCTGAACACTTCTACATTCATGTGGATGCTACCATGATTATGAATAATCATGAATGAATCGAGAATGATGATGAATGACAAAGTTACAGAGGTACAAGGATCATACCCCCTCTGTTATTGGTAATGGTGAGAGGTTAGCATGTTTTGTTGTAGCCTCTGTTATTGGTAATGGTAAGAGGTTAGCATGTTTTGTTGTAGCCTCTGTTATTGGTAATGGTGAGAGGTTAGCATGTTTTGTTGTAGCCTCTGTTATTGGTAATGGTGAGAGGTTAGCATGTTTTGTTGTAGTCTATGTTATTGGTAATGGTGAGAGGTTAGCATGTTTTGTTGTAGTCTCTGTTATTTGTAATGGTGAGAGGTTAGCATGTTTTGTTGTAGCCTCTGTTATTGGTAATGGTGAGAGGTTAGCATGTTTTGTTGTAGCCTCTGTTAGTGGTAATGGTGAGAGGTTAGCATGTTTTGTTGTAGCCTCTGTTATTGGTAATGGTGAGAGGTTAGCATGTTTTGTTGTAGCCTCTGTTATTGGTAATGGTGAGAGGTTAGCATGTTTTGTTGTAGCCTCTGTTATTGGTAATGGTGAGAGGTTAGCATGTTTTGTTGTATCCTCTGTTATTGGTAATGGTGAGAGGTTAGCATGTTTTGTTGTAGCCTCTGTTATTGGTAATGGTGAGAGGTTAGCATGTTTTGTTGTAGCCTCTGTTATTGGTAATGGTGAGAGGTTAGCATGTTTTGTTGTAGCCTCTGTTATTGGTATGGCGAGAGGTTAGCATGTTTTGTTGTAGCCTCTGTAACTTACTCACAATTTTTCATGATTAATTCATGATTTTTCTTAATCATGGCACCAGGATTACATTAGTAGTGTTTAGAAACATGTTATCTACTCACTTAGACAGAAAATGACTCCGGTCATCATCCACCATTCAGTTTTTATTGGGCAAAACACAACCCAAAACAAACTGCAAACGCAACCAACAAGTGGGACTTGATACTAAAATCTGACTGCTTTAATACACTATGTTAATTGGTTAGAATACTTATGACTTCTTCAAATAGGGGGACTAGATACATGAAGTGCTTTCAATTCGAAACTTGAAACATATGTCTTAAAATATCCTCAAATAAAAGGTGACGTTATATACTGTCACCTCATATGAAACATTTGATCTTTATTTCAAAATGCTGGACTATAGAGCCACATTTAAAATGTTTGCTTCACTGCCAAAATAGATATGGTGTGGACTGTATACTCAATACAATCTAAATCTGATACCTCACTGTCTGTCTTTTGACTGATACTGCTTTTTAAACTGGTCTGGTCAGTCTACTCAAATATTTGTCCTATAAATTAAAGCACTACTTTGATCATTTGTAATTTTCTAACGTGATACATTAATTTCTGAATAGATATGGCAGGTTTCAGGACACTGATGTATCTGAATATGTTGAAATAATATACTGCCCCTATTTTCACCACCAAAGAATAGCAGTGTGATTTTAATATGATTTGACTCTTTGCAGGCTGTCAGGCTGTCTAGTCACAGAGGAAGGCTGTGCTTCTCTGGTCTCAGCTCTGAGGTCAAACCCCTCACACCTGAGAGAGCTGGACCTGAGCTACAATCACCCAGGAGACTCAGGAGTCAGACTGCTCTCTGCTGGACTGGAGGATCCACAATGCAGACTGGAGAAACTCAAGTATGTAGAGGGTTTATGTCAATGTTCATATCAGACATGTTTGACTAGTTAAGGCTAGTTAAGACAAACAGTCTTACCACCACTTGGACAAAGGTGTGTGTGTGTGTGTGTGTGTGTGTGTGTGTGTGTGTGTGTGTGTGTGTGTGTGTGTGTGTGTGTGTGTGTGTGTGTGTGTGTGTGTGTGTGTGTGTGTGTGTATCACTCAATGACTGTCTGTTCTTCTGCCTACCGCTGCAGTGTGGAACATGGTGGAGAGAACACAATGAAACCTGGGCTTAGAAAATGTGAGTGTTGACTGCTGTGAAGAATATGACTAAGAATAAATCTTAATTCAAGTTAAGTCAAAGTCAAAGACCACCATCATTACTTACTTGGTCATATTAAATATCAGCTGTAGTTCTACAGAAGCAGAGATCAGGGACAACAAAGTTTACAAAGAGTTGCTTTGACAATGTTTGTGTCTGTATATTTAATGGGAATAAGTGTGTTTTATATTACCCCACAGTTTAACATTTGATCATTCAACAAGTCTCTTCTCTTTTTGATACCTAGAAACATCTACATTAAATGAATTAGTGAAAAGTGAGTTAACATTCTAATATAAATGATGATGATTTCTAATATTGTGTCTGGTTTCATCCATCAGATGTCTGTGATCTCACACTGGACCTAAACACAGTAAACAAACACCTCTCTCTGTCTGAGGAGAACAGAAAGGTGACATGTAGGAGAGAGGAGCAGCCGTATCCTGATCACCCAGAGAGATTTGAGGACTATGAACAGGTGCTGTGTAGAGAGGGTCTGACTGGGCGCTGTTACTGGGAGGTAGAGTGGAGTGGGGGGGCTGATATAGGAGTGACATATAAAGGAATCAACAGGAGAGGAAGGGGTAATGACTGTCTGATTGGTTACAATGACAAGTCCTGGAGTCTGATCTGCTATGACAAAAGTTACTCTGCCAGGCACAATAATAATCTCACTACCATAGACATCCCCTCCTCCAGCTCCCACAGAGTAGGAGTGTATCTGGACTGGCCAGCCGGCACTCTGTCCTTCTACAGAGTCTCCTCTGACACACTGACCCACCTGTACACATTCACCTCCACATTCACTGAGCCCCTCTATCCAGGGTTTAGGGTTTGGGATGTCAACGACTACTCCTCAGTGTCCCTGTGTCATGATGTTTCACTCTAATCGTGTGTTTTATGTTTGATCAGAATATGACATTTAAATACATGGAGTAACACACACCAGTTTGGGCCAGTTTATTCCTGTAAGTAGTAACTCTGTCTCTTTCTGTGATCCTGAAAGAACAGTTTAGATGCGCCACAACCACTGGACACACACACACACACACACTTGACACACACACTGGACACACACACACACTGGACACACACACACACACTGGACACACACACACTTGACACACACACTGGACACACACACACACACTGGACACACACACACACACACACTGGACACACACACAGAGACTCAGACACACACACACACACACACACACACACACACACACACACACACACACACACACACACACACACACACACACAAAGACACACACACACTGGACACACATACACACTGCAATGGAACATGATAATTGTATGTGTCCACATAACTGAGTATGTGTCCTATTATAATGTCCGGTTCTTGGGAGTAAAATCCTGAGTTGCCAACCAGCTGTCCGACTAACCCAACAAAAAAAAGAAAAACAGATGAATCTACAGACACGGATGATTTACTTACTGTTGAAGTAGAGGCTAGTGCTCTGACTGGAATCCGTGCAACACTGGAAAAGTTGTGTGAGGAGGTAGCAGGGCTGAGGGGGAGTTTGGAGTTCAGCCAGAGTGAAATTCTCACGCTCCAAGGAGAGAACAAGGCACTCACAGCCAAGATAAAAATACACGATTCCAACATGGATTGTCTACTCAGGGAAAATAGGGTGATGAAGGTGTCGCTGCTAGATATACAAAGTCGTAGCGTGGTTGAAAATCTATTTTTTTCTAGGATTCCTGAGGACGCATCCAATAATCCAGAGGGCGCGATCAGAGAATTCATGCAATCTGCCTTGAAACTCCCTATAGAGAAAACAAGGTGGCTTTCCACCGAGTACACAGACTTGGAGCTCGAAGCGACAAGACCAATGGTCCCAGACCGATCATCACAAAATTTGAACGCTACCAACAAAAGGAGCTGATCAAAAGCAGGGGAAGGGAACTTAAAGGGACCAAATTCGGTCTCAATTACCAATTTCCAAGTGAGATAAACGAACGTCATAAGAGAATGTATCCGGTTCAGAGGCAACAGAGGGAGAAGGGTATGCGTGCCTTTCTCCTTGTGGACAAACTCTTTATAGATAGACAGCTATTCCGAGACAGCTCCATAACACCGTGACTGTACTAAATTCTACAGGGACTTCAGGTTGCGAAAAAAAGAAAGTATGGGAACTGTAAAAATATCTGAACACTACGAAGTGGATATTAACACACACGTACATGCTCGCTTACACATAAGGACTTATACATACACACATACACAACTGATCTTGCTCTCTTCTCTCACTCTTTTCTCTTCTCTTCTCTCTCTCTCACTATTGTCGAGAACTGTTTTATCATTTAACATGTTTGTTGTTTGTCTATCTTTTTTATGTATTTGTCTACAAGTTTATATATATATTTACAACAAGCAAGGGGAAGATACCAGAATAGGGTCATTGGGGAATAATAACATATTGTATAGAATACATTTGTACTTTAGCGAAGCCGTCTCTAGAGTAATGCAAGGTTTCTTTCATGATCATATGAAATGTCAATTGCTATGGAATAAATAGATACAAATAAAAAATACATGGAAATGCTGGGATGTGTTTTTCAATGATGTTAAAGTAAATTATGATGCAACTATGATGGTGATTCGATATGGTGTGGTGGTTCATTTCTGTATTACCAGATGAGGAGAGACAAACTTCACACACCAGTCAGAGTTATACTTAAACTACGTCTTTAATAATACCCCCTGTGTGATCAGTTGGTAGAGCATGGTGTTTGCAACGCCATGCATGTTGTGGGTTCGATTCCCACGGGGGACCAGTACGGAAAAAATGTATGAAATGTATGCACTCACTACTGTAAGTCGCTCTGGATAAGAGCGTCTGCTAAATGACTAAAATGTAAAATGTAATAAGAGCTTTGCAATAGCACACACATCCCATCCCCGTCGCCAAATGTGGTGATAATTTCTGTATTACCAAATAAGGAGAGATACACTTCACACACCAGTCAGAGTTATACTTAAACTACATCTTTAATAATAAAAGCTTTGCATTAGCACTGACTTTCAACGATTCGCCATTTCTAATGAACCGTTGAGAGTGTCAATACAATGGCTACTGAGATCTTTTATAGCAAAGATCCACCCCCCTAGTCGACATGACAAACCGCAGATATTAAGAACAGTTCACAAAGGAAGACTTTTACTTGAGAGAGGAGTATCCCATAGCCAGATAGCATTCACTATAAATTATCGTTCAGTTTGGTCCCTATGACAAGGTTCTAATCTCGTTCCTGGTACTTCATAGTACAAAACCACCAACTCATCCAATGGCATAAATCAATTGTCAACTCTAGATACTCCCATCTCAAGTAAACCCCCTCTTGACCCCACTCCTGGACAAGGTCACTGGGGGGAGTGAGCCTCTAGGTCATACACTATCCTAGGATAAGTGTAACATCAGAGAGGACATGCAATGGTTCCAGACACTGCCATACACCTTCCCCCAATAGAAAAGGAGGGAGTGACTTGCGCACAGACATTGTGGAGACCAGTAATTGGTTCCTCATTAATCACGTCATCCCTTCACGTGATTTAACAGATACATTCACATATGAAGACAATGTTCCATCCTGTCCTCTTCCCTTTCTGATATTCTGCATAGCACCAAGGACATTTGAAAGACAAGCCTGACCTCTCCCCTCTCTGGGCCCCAAGTGACTGAGCCCCAGCTGAGGGAAGAAGTACCACTGCCAACACCAGAGACCAAAGGGATACATTCTAATAACAAGTATATTACATAAGCATATTATGCAGATAAGACATCTTAATTATCTATGTTACCCAACTAATTCTGATTCCACATTCCCCTCTCAAGGGACTCCGTCCCTTCTGGAGAATCAGAACAGTAACATGGTACCTTACTAACAGTAGTTGCATAGTATATGAATTATTAAAATAAAAAAATACATAATGAAAATTGAAAGAAAATAGTGAAACAAATCCCTTCAAAGTCGAGTACCTTATTTCCATGTAAGATTTCTCCCTTCAGAAACTGAGTTTACAACCTTTATACTACAAGACAGACTTGCATATGTTTAATCATACAGAATAATATATTGTTGAGTAAAATACAAAAAAACAGAACATAGAAATACTCCCTAAATTACAGGAGAACCAGTGTCTAAACACAGTCCTCATCACAACAGATAGGACAGTCATCCCTCTGAGTCCTCATGCTCAGAATTGGGTTCCCCACCATTAGAGATGTAGTCAGGAATAGGGACTAGGTCAGGGAAATCATTCATATACTGTGAACCCTCCCTATCTACACTGTCCAGTGAGAATATTTCCCTGTGTTAACCTGATTGTCATCCATCAATCTCAGATTCTTCATCTACACCTACTTGATTTGCAAGCAAGGGCATAGTAAGAACAACATCAACCACTTTATTAACCTGTTATGGCTAGGGGGCAGTATTTTCACGGCCGGATAAAAAACGTACCCGATTTAATCTGATTATTACTCCTGCCCAGAAACTACAATATGCATATAATTATTAGCTTTGGATAGAAAACACTCCAAAGTTTCTAAAACTGTTTGAATGGTGTCTGTGAGTATAACAGAACTCATTTGGCAGGCCAAAACCTGAGAAGATTCTGTACAGGAAGTACCCTGTCTGACCATTTCTTGGCCTTCTTGATTATCTCTATCCAATACAGGGGATCTCTGCTGTTACGTGACACTTCCTACGGCTCCCATGGGCTCTCAGAAGGCGGCAAAAAGCTGAATCGTGGCTTTGCAGGCCCTGGTTGAAAAACAGTAGCGCGTTTGGATAGTGGCTGGTCACAGTACTATGAGACTGAGGCGCGTGCACGAGTCGACTCCATGTTTTTATTCTTTCGTCTTTGAACGAAAACCACCACTCCCGGTCGGAATATTATCGCTTTTTTACGAGAAAAATGGCATAAAAATAGATTTTAAACAGCGGTTGACATGCTTCGAAGTACGGTAATGGAATATTTAGAATTTTTTTGTCACGAAATGCGTCGTGAGCGTGACCCTTATTTACACTTCGGATAGTGTCTTGAACGCACGAACAAAACGCCGCTATTTGGATATAACTATGGATTATTTGGGACCAAACCAACATTTGTTATTGAAGTAGCAGTCCTGGGAGTGCATTCTGACGAAGAACACCAAAGGTAATCAAACTTTTCTAATAGTAAATCGGAGTTTGGTCAGGGCTAAACTTGGTGGGTGTCAAAATAGCTAGC
Source organism: Salmo salar (assembly GCF_965601325.2). NCBI lineage: Eukaryota > Metazoa > Chordata > Actinopteri > Salmoniformes > Salmonidae > Salmo > Salmo salar. The sequence continues at coordinate 102,529,511 of NC_138293.1, forward strand.
CGTGATGGCTGGGCTATCTACTCAGAATATTGCAAAATGTGCTTTCACCGAAAAGCTATTTTAAAATCGGACACCTCGATTGCACAAAGGAGTTCTGTATCTATAATTCTTAAAATAATTGTTATGTTTTTTGTGAACGTTTATCGTGAGTAATTTAGTAAATTCACCGGAATTGTTCGGTGGGAATGCTAGTTCTGAATGTCACATGCTAATGTAAAAAGCTGTTTTTTTATATAAATATGAACTTGATTGAACAAAACATGCATGTATTGTATAACATAATGTCCTAGGCGTGTCATCTGATGAAGATCATCAAAGGTTAGTGCTGCATTTAGCTGTGGTTTTGTTTTTTGTGACATTATATGCTAGCTTGAAAAATGGGTGTCTGATTATTTCTGGCTGGGTACTCTGCTGACATAATCTAATGTTTTGCTTTCTCTGTAAAGCCTTTTTGAAATCGGACAGTGTGGTTAGATAAAGGAGAGTCTTGTCTTTAAAATGCTGTAAAATAGTCATATGTTTGAAAAATTGAAGTTTTTGTATTTTTGAGGAATTTCTAATTCGCGCCACGCCTATCATTGGATATTGGAGCAGGTGTTCCGCTAGCGGAACGTCTAGATGTAAGAGGTTAAACAATTTCTTCACACAAATGATAATTAGCAACAGAGCAATCAGTAATATTAGACCATAGATGAGCCAGTGGAAAATAGTCGCTCCCCAAGCACCAAACACTGACTGAACCCACCCTAACGGATTCCAGTCGATGTCAGGCTGGTGTTCCCTATCGAGAACACCACTAAGCTCCTTCAAATGTTCCACTACATTAGTTTAATTTTAATCTCCCTGGGGTATGAATGTACAGCAGTGATCTCCTATAATTTGACACACCCCTCCTTCACGTGCTAGCAACATGTCAAGTGCCACCCTATTTTGGGTTGCCATGAGTCGAGTGGCTTGCAACTCTGGTCTTATCATAGAAACCCTGCAGTGGTCAAATTTACCAGGGATTCCAAATGATATCCTAGCCTATCCAACTCATGTGCATTCTCCGATGCCCCATACCAGGGGATTAAACCGCGCCAGAACTTCTCCAATTTCAAGGATCGTCGCGAGTTACTGGGGACATAATTGGATTGCGAGATGCCCCTCTTAATTCGTCTTAACCTGCTTGGAATGGAGGAATTAGTTTTATGCATTACCACAAGGGAGATGTTTAGTTTACCAAAAATACAGCACCCTGTCCAATTTGTTGGTAGGTAGAGGTAGGCATTATCACCACAGATCCAATAATGATCAGTAAATGTTGCTGAGCCAAATTGATGAGGAGAACGATCGTCAGTTTCCACATCAATAATTGTGTGCCCCACCCTCAGTCTAATGGGGTTTCCAGAGCTGCATGTTCCCTTCTTCCAGCTACATCCTATTGGGAAAACACTATAATTGACACCTGTTGACATTCCCAGATAGGATTCATTAAATTGTGGTATTGAAATATTGCTTGGGTTGTGACAATGACAGGTCCTAAATGGGGTTCGCCGGGGTTGGACTTGAATAGGTTCTGGTACACGAGATCTAGGTTCTAAGATGATTCTACTGCACCAATGTGAACAATCAAATCCCCCCCGTAAATCTTTTGTTGATGACAAATTACCATTAATGCATTTATCCCTCAGTGTTCTACCTAGTGAGTGTTGACCCCCTGTGTTCTCATTGGACAAGAGCACTTCTAGTGCACATAGAGTGCCATTAATGATGACCTCTACTGAATACTGTAAGAATGGGGAGATCTCTGTATGTGGAAACAAGCTACATACATAACAGGAGGTATTTCCTAACATCAGTTCAGTCTATACTGTATAGTTAAGCAGTGACCACCAAGTGTTTCCCTCGTGATTCCTACTATGGTGCTCATCCAGTGGATGCATCGACCTTCTTCTTCTTTCGATATGGGAGCGGCTATTGTTTGCTGGACTCCTGTCCTGAGCTTGCTGTTGGCTTGAGCTGGAGTGGCTGTTATTTAAGTCCCGCCATGGGACTGAATGGTCATCAGTCAAGTCCGTACCATGTTGTCTTTCCAGGACCGGTTGTCCTTGAGTCACTGTCCATATGACAACTGTAATGAGAAGGCTCAAGACAAGAGCAAGAAACATTATGCGTAGAGTCTGGGCCTGATCCTCCCATGGCCATCTAGTCGGTGACTTCCGGCGTCTCTGGTCCTCCATCCTCAGGGTCTGGTGGGCAGTATGGCACCTTCCTGCAGTGGATGGCGTGGATCCAAGTAGACCTCTCAGCTACGCGAACAGCAGTGGGGGTAATCAGCATCACCTGGTATGGTCCAGTCCACCTCTGCTGGTTCCAATGCTTTGGTCTCAGGACTTTCACCACCACCCAGTCACCTGGTTGCAGTTTGTGCAGGATCCCCACCAGAGGCTAGGGTAGAGACGCTTTCACCCTGAGGAAAATAGCCTTCAAAACATTGTTTAGAGCAGTACAATAACTTACCATGTCATCGTCACAGCCCATCAGTGTCAGCTTGTTCTGTGGGAAGGGAGAATTGATCATCCTCATTGGTCTACCTGTCAGAACCTCATGAGGAGCTAATCCAGTGGTTCTGTGGGGCCGCTCTCGCATGTACATCAGAGCCAGGGGCATCACAGTGACCCAGGAAAGCCCTGTCTCTGCCATAAGCTTCACCATCTTAGATTTAAGGGTCTGATTAGCTCGTTCAACTAAACCGCCAGATTGCGGCCTATAGCTACAATGGGTCCTGAGGCCTATCTGCAGACTCTCAGACAAGGTCTGTATCACCAGGTTCACAAAGTGGGAGCCATTGTTGCTGGTTAATTTAGATGGTAACCCCCACCTTGGGATGATCTCCCTAAGGAGATTCTTGGCTACTGCCATAGCAGTGGAATGTCGACATGGGAAAGCCTCTACCCACTTGGAGAAGGCATCCACTATCACCAGACAATATTTGTAACCTTGACAAGGAGAGAGTTCAATAAAATGCATCATTATGTGTTCAAATGGTCCTTCAGGGGTTGGATGAGTCGACAGTGGCATCGGAATCCCTCTTCCCATGTTGTTAGTCATACAAATCACACATTTTGCACAAAATTGTTCAGCAAACACAGAAAACCCAGGTGCAAACCAAAATGTATTTACAAAATCAACAACTCCCCCCTTTGACACATGATCCCTACCATGTTACAGCTTAGCTAAGTTGGGGAAACATGAACGTGGTAAGACTGGTAGCCCAGCCGGGCCCAGCCAGAGTTTCTGCACCTGGTCATATGTACATAGTTGTTTCCACTTCCTCAACTCAACAGGACCTACAGAAGATTGCAAGTCAGAGATATCAGGGGGAGAGAAGAGGTTATGATCAGGAAGTAAAACCATCTGTAACACAGGGGCCTCCAAGGAGACAGCTGCTGCCTTAGCTGCCAAGTCAGTCATAGCATTACCTTTGGAGACAGGGTCAGAAGAGTTAGCATGAGCAAGGCACTTACAAACAGCAACTTCAGAAGGGAGCAAAATAGCCTTTAGCAAGTTATCAACAAGTTTTGAATGAGAGATTGTCTTACCGGAGGAGGTCAGGAAGCCATGCGCTTTCCACAGAGTACCAAAATCATGTACCACACCAAAGGCATATCTGCTATCTGTATAGATATTAGCAGACTGGCCTTCAGCTAATATGCAAGCTCTAGTGAGTGCAAAGAGTTCTGCTGCTTGAGCAGAAAGGTGGGAGGGTAATTCAGCACTTTCCAGTGTGGTTGAGGCAGTAGTAACCGCATACGCAACCAATGGTTCTCCTTTCTCAGAACGCTGAGCAGAGCCATCTACAAACAGTTCCAAATGTGCATTTTGCAAAGGGACATCAGTTAAATCAGACCTTGTTTTAGAGACAAGGTCCACCAGGGCAGCACGGTCGTGCGGCTCTCCACCGTCCTCGGTGGGCAACAAAGTAGCAGGATTTAACCTCTTACATCTAGACGTTCCGCTAGCGGAACACCTGCTCCAATATCCAATGATAGGCGTGGCGCGAATTAGAAATTCCTCAAAAATACAAAAACTTCAATTTTTCAAACATATGACTATTTTACACCATTTTAAAGACAAGACTCTCCTTTATCTAACCACACTGTCCAATTTCAAAAAGGCTTTACAGCGAAAGCAAAACATTAGATTATGTCAGCAGAGTACCCAGCCAGAAATAATCAGACACCCATTTTTCAAGCTAGCATATAATGTCACAAAAAACAAAACCACAGCTAAATGCAGCACTAACCTTTGATGATCTTCATCAGATGACACGCCTAGGACATTATGTTATACAATACATGCATGTTTTGTTCAATCAAGTTCATATTTATATCAAAACCCAGCTTTTTACATTAGCATGTGACGTTCAGAACTAGCATTCCCACCGAACACTTCCGGTGAATTTACTAAATTACTCACGATAAACGTTCACAAAAAACACAACAATTATTTTAAGAATTATAGATACAGAACTCCTTTATGCACTCGCTATGTCCGATTTTAAAATAGCTTTTCAGTGAAAGCACATTTTGCAATATTCCGAGTAGATAGCACGCCATCACAGGCTAGCTATTTTGACACCCACCAAGTTTGACCCTCACCAAACTCCGATTTACTATTAGAAAAGTTTGATTACCTTTCCTGTTCTTCGTCAGAATGCACTCCCAGGACTTCTACTTCAATAACAAATGTTGATTTGGTTCAAAATAATCCATAGTTATATCCAAATAGCGGCGTTTTGTTTGTGCGTTCAAGACACTATCCAAGGGTGACGAAGGGTTACACGCCCGACGCGTTTCGTGACAACATTTTTTAAATATTCCATTACCGTACTTCGAAGCATGTCAACCGCTGTTTAAAATCAATTTTTATGCTATTTTTCTCGTAAAAAAGCGATAATATTCCGACCGGGAGTCGTTGTTTACATTCAAAGACGAAAGAATAAAAACATGGGGTCGCCTCGTGCACGCGCCTCAGTCTCATAGTACTCTGACCGACCACTATCCAAACGCGCTAATGTTTTTCTGCCAGGGCCTGCAAAGCCACGATTCAGCTTTTTGCCGCCTTCTGAGAGCCTATGGGAGCCGTAGGAAGTGTCACGTAACAGCAGAGATCCCTTGTTTTGGATAGAGATGATCAAGAAGCCAAGAAATGGTCAGACAGGGTACTTCCTGTACAGAATCTTCTCAGGTTTTGGCCTGCCAAATGAGTTCTGTTATACTCACAGACACCATTCAAACAGTTTTAGAAACTTTGGAGTGTTTTCTATCCAAAGCTAATAATTATATGCATATTCTAGTTTTTGGGCAGGGGTAATAATCAGATTAAATCGGGTACGTTTTTTATCCGGACGTGAAAATACTGCCCCCTATCCATAACAGGTTAACACAGTGCACCTCTTCAGGGTCACATGACACATTGTCAGGAGAACATTCTGATAATGGAGCAGTTGAGCTGGTGGGCCGTCTTAGATGGGCCGTCTTTGCCTGTGAAATAAGAGCATGTACAGCATGAGGAACATGTACAGTGAGTTCACACGTGGCAACAATGTCTGCACAAGCCAACACAGCTTCAGTAGCAGCAGCCACAGCTCTCAAACAACAAACCAGACCTCTGGCTACACTGTCCAGCTGTTTGGAATAATACCCAACCGGGGCGCTGCTTTCCTCCATGAACCATTTTTCTCACAAAGAAAGAGGTTAAAAGGTTTAGAATGGTCAGGGAGTCCCAAACAGGGAGAAGTAGTCATGAGTTGTTTCAGTCTGGTCAGAGCAGTCAGTCCCTCTGGTGTCCACTTCATTTTGTCATTCATAGCCATTTTGTGGCCATAAATAAGGTCAGCAAGCGGCTGCACCACCTCAGCATAGTCAGGTAACCACGCCCTAAAATACCCTGCCATCCCAGTCAATGACATCATGTGTTGTTTAGTAACCGGCTGTGGGACGGAGAGAATAGCCTGTATCCTCTCTTTACCCAGCTGCCTGCCATTGGGAGAGATGTCATGACCCAGATACTTCACTGTCTGTGAAACCAACTGTAACTTCTTCTTTGAAACCTTGTGGCCATTCTCAGCGAGAAATATCAACAGAGCACGAGTATCAGTTTCACAAGCTTCCATTGAGCTGGAGCACAACAACAAATCATCCACATACTGAATCAGTGCTGCCCTCAAGGGGTATAAAACCCTCCAGATTTTGCGCTTAAGCTGCCGAAAAAATAGGGGGGATTTCACATAACCCATAGGAGCTACAGTCCACATAAATCTCTTACCTAGAAACGTGAAGGCAAACCAGAACTGAGATTCTGGTGCCACAGGAATACTGAAAAATGCATTCGTCAAATCAATCACAGAGAACCACTCTGCTGTGGGTGGTACCGCCCCCAACAGAGTAGTAACATTAGGAACCACCGGGGCATGGGCAAAAACTGCATCGTTCACATGCCTTAAGTCCTGAAGGTTTTCTAACAGGCAAGATAGGGGTGTTACAGGGTGATTCTGGACAGGGAATTAAAGCGCCATTAGCTAACAGGGATGCATTAACAGGAGTAATACCTGCTATTGCCTCCTTACTGAGTGGATACTGTGCTCTAGATGGGCGCCTGGTATCTTTAGGAGTGACTACCATTGGTTCAGCTCCCTTTATTCTTCCAAAATCATATTTGTCCCTTGCCCATAGGCATTCAGGGACCCCTCTCAGGAGGGGTGAGTCTTCACTCAACAACATGATATTGGTAGAAAAAGAAACCTGATCAACCCCATGCACACCCCTCTCAGTTGGCGTTTCCCAACTGAGTGGGTAACAACTTGTCAGTGTGCTGGGTGAATAAGTTGACCCATCAGGGCGCATCTCCCAGTCTATAGCATCAACCAAGCATTTCATCCAAATTCCAGTATCCACCCATTCTACTCTGTCTGATTTTGCCAGGGACACATGTGGTGCTATATCCTCAAACAGGTAGAGCTCTTTCTGTGCAGGTGTTAGATTAACCCCTAAAGCACAAAAATCACTGCTACAGTATAAACCCTCACACTGCACTGACTCATTCTGTAATGTATCACACAGTCATTGTTTCTCATAATGGAGATCTCTTGTCAATGGTGAAAAATGGGAGGTGCAATGTAAGCCTGCATCATACATGAAACTGCCCTTGTGGCCCTAATGGGTTTTGGTCATACAGAAAACACGAGCAATATTGGGCACCTCATCATCAACATCCCATGCATAATACCAGTCACAAAACTCAGACATTAACATCAATTGCTCCCCCCCTTCCTCCTCTTCCTCATGAATAATGGTTAAACCAGTTCGGCCACATGTTATGTTGATGCCCAGTTTACACAGGAGGTCCCTGCCCATCAGATTGACAGGACAGCGGTCAGAGTAGAGAAATCGATGTTGACACTTCTCCTCACAAAAGGAGACAGGCAGAGGCAAAGTTACCTGCTCTCTGAATGGGAGGCCTGAAGCCCCTACAGTTTTGACTGTTTCATTAGACATGCGAGGCTTTGTCATAGCCTTGCAGTTAATCACAGACATAGCAGCCCCAGTATCAACAAGAAATATTATTGACTCATCATTGACGCAAGCCTCCACGGTTGGCTCTACTCTCGGAAGGGTGTGACACTTTAAAAACAAATGCTCTTGTTGCTCTGAGGATTTTAGCACAACTGTCCCTGACTCCTCATCATGTCAATACACCTCCTCCTGTCCCTATCCTGGATTGTACAGGGTCGTCTGTGCCGGCGGCCCCATCTGCCAGACTCCAGGTTGTCCTCTGCCTGATGGGACTCCTTGTGGACTCCACTGTTGCTGTTGCTGGACCACGTGAGGTGGCCCGACCTGCCATTGGTTGGGACGTGGCTGCCACGGCTGTTGTTGGAATGGGGCTGTCCATGCATGTGCTCCTTTTCTTCCTCTTCTAGCCCCCTCCCTTTGGGCACCTCTTCTCCCTGCCTTTGTTCCTCTGTGGATTCATTGGCTCGGCGCAGTCAGCAGCAAAATGACCCGGCTTCCCACAGTTGTAGCACTTGCGCACTCCACCCCCTTGTCCTGTCCCTGCTGGGGCTGCTCCCTGGTAAAACATCATCTGGGCAGCCTGTAGTTTCTGTGTCTTCACTTTTTCTTCCTTAAAACCTGTTGGGGCTCGGGGGCAGTATTGAGACATTTTGAAAAAAATATGTGCCCATTTTTAACTGCCTCCTACACCAACTCAGAAGCTAGGATATGCATATTATTAACACATTCGGATAGAAAACACTCTGAATTTTCTAAAACAGTTTGAATGGTGTCTGTAAGTATAACAAAACTCATATTGCAGGCAAAAACCTGTGAAAAATAGATCCAAAAAAATTTGAATTTTGTGACTGTACTATTTAGTGTCATTGTTTTATAGATACCATAGTGAGAAAGTATTCATTTCGCAACACCTACGGCTTCCACTAGATGTCAACGATCTTTATAAAGTTGTTTGAAGCGTCTATGATAAACAGAGAGCAAATTAGAATCCAAGGAAGTTGACATGTCATCACTTCATTTTTTTGCGCCTGCGCATAAATCTGAGAAACGTGAGTTTGTCATCATTTTTTATCTAGACATAGGATAGGTTGTGTGAAAATATTACTGATGTTTAACGTTAAAAATGGACCAAAAGATTAATGCTAAACAACATTTGACATGTTTGAACGAACATAAATAGATTATTTACTAGGTTTTTTTAGCTTTTCGGCGTGATTTTACCAGCCCCACACCACGTTTTGTGGGAGCATAATGAACGCTAAGTACTTGGTGTTATTTGGACATAAATTATGAACTTTGTCAAAAGAAACCACATTTGTTCCGGACCTGGAATGCCTTCCGGACCTGGGATCCTGCCTTCTGATGGAGATAATCAAAGGTAAGGGGGTATTTACAATGTTATTATCGATTTTAGATGATGCTAACTGTATAGCATAGCCTGTTGTTCTTAGCATAGCACCCCGTTTATTGCAAAATGTGATTTCCCAGTAAAGTTATTTTGAGATCTGGCCATTCGGTAGCAATTACGAGATGATAATATATTATTCTTTGAATGACAATATTATAATTTACCAATGTTTTCGAATAGTAATTTTGTTATGTTCACCGGAAGCATTTCAGAGAAGAAAAAAATCTGAATTTCACGCTACTGTAAAATGCTGTTTTTGGATATAAATATGAACTTGATGGAACAAAAAATGCATGTATTGTATAACATAATGTCCTAGGAGTGTCATCTGATGGAGATTGACAAAAGTTAGTGCATAATTCAAGCTGGTTTCTGCTTTTGGTGATGCCTGACCTTGAATTGAAAATGGATGTTTGTACTTTTGTGGCTATGTACTGTCCTAACATAATCTAACTTTATGCTTTTGCCGTAAAGCCTCTTTGAAAATCGAACAATGTGGTTAGATTAAGGAGATGTTTATCATTTAAATTGTGTAAAATAGTTGATTGTTTGAGAAATTGAAATTATTAGATTTTTGATGTTTTGAATTTCCAGCCTTGTTAGCAATCCCGGCTCGGGGTTCATTGCTAACCTGTAGCCCCAACAGGTTAATTTTTTCTTCCTTCTGAGTACTTTGTTGTCTCTCAGCATGCTTCCAGTGCTGTACCACAGTTGCTAATGGCTCAGTCTCCCAACTGATGCAGGTAGTCCTCACAGCTTTCTCCAGGCCTTGTGTCAGACCCCTCACCAGGGCATCTTTCAGCAGATCCCCATATGCATGTTCGTTTGGTCTGATACCACTGTGTAGCCTGAAACAGGTCTCAAGTCTCTTTCTGTAAGCCTCCAGGCCCTCATCTTTCTTCATAGTGCATTCTCTGATGGCAGTCCAGTCGGTCTTAGTTGGATACATCTCAACAATCCTGGCCAGCAGAGCCGTTATCTGGTCCTGATACGCACCATTCTCAGCCCACAGGTAGTTGCAATCAAACTGTCCCTGTACATCCACCCACCTGAGTCCCAGTTTCTTTTTACAGATATGGGCTATCTCAGCAGCAGATGGTTTGTACTGCCCCACCAATACCCTCATCTCTGCTGAATATTTCACAGCGTCCTTACTTGGTTCTGGTAGGTCTTCTACAATGTCTTTGATTTCATCATGTCTCCACGTCCTCTGGACATACACAATGGGGTTCCATGCTGCGGCGGCAGCAGCATTAGCATCATCAGGTCGAGGCTGAGGGTTGGGACAGGCCATCAGAGGGAATTGTCGATACATGTCTGATGCTGGGTCGTATGGGGAGGGGGTAGAGACACGCCTCTTCGTCCTGGCCCGTAGACGGTCCTTCAATGGGTGAGTCAGCTGGGGTGTCCCTCCATCCTCACTTTCCTCACTGGAGCTCAGTGGAGGAGCCTTGAGAAAAGGATTGTTGATCTTTTTACCCTTCTGGCGTGCTCCTTTCACCGCGCCTCCAGTGGGACTGGCCGCGCCTCCAGACAATTTCAGGACTTCAGCCAGTCTCTGTGCCAGACGATCAATCACCGTGGTGCTGGGAGAGACAGGGGGTGGGGCTGCAGGTTGTAGTGGTCTTGCATCCAGAGGATCAGCAGGAGGCGGCTGAGGAGGAGGGAGGTCCGGCAACACTGGGTAGAGAATTTGAGGAGTACAGTAGGGAGGGGGACAGTCTCTGTCATCATCATCCTACCTATTCCTTCTCACTGTTTCATCTTTCCCCTTCTTTTCTCCTTCCTCAGTCTGAACTACCATATTCTGACAGGGTTTTCCCCGAAATGGGTCCTCTCTCTTCTTTCGTTTGTCAGCTTCCCTTTCCCATTTCCTGAATTTCACCCAGTCAATTTGATCCTTTTTCCCTAGTTTACCTTCCTTCTCTACCAATCTCTGTCTTATCTCGTCTAACAGCATCACACTTAGTGTCCCTGTCAAAGGAAAACCACCCTCTCTATGCCATAGTGGTACCTGTTCCAGAATATCCCTACCCCATTTATCTACCATAACCTTCAAGGCTCCAGTAGGAGGGCCTGGAATGCCTGGTTCTTTGCACCGGCGCGCATGGCCCCATGGCTCCTTAGTCACACACACACAAACACAAAATCTCACTCACACACACACACACACACACACACACACAGGGAGAGAAAAACAGTTATAACAGAAATGCCTTAGGTACTCACACAGAACATTAATCATCACCCACACAGGATTGGTCAGATACTCACACAGAACCGGTCAGATGTCCACACAGAACATCAGAACATAATTGAAAGGTTACCCACACAGAGTCAACCTACCCGCTCATACAGAACGCTCCTACAAAACAAAACACCCACACAGAGTAACCCAGGGCATACCTGGCTAGCACATTTAAAATAATTGGAATTCACCACTTCTGAGGGTCACTTAGACAGTCACACAGACACTTTCAGAACGAGGTCCTTCTTCCAATAGGGCTTCACCAAGTACCGTGTTTCACACAGAACACACAGTCACCCTGGCCCCTCACCCCCACAAACCGCACCAATCCCCACTGTGATCAATTCAGTGTTAGGACGGCTCTAGGTCACTGCAACCGACCAGTGGCAGAGGATCTTTGAGTCCACAAACTCACAGATTACTCTCCTCTGACTCGGCCCTGCTTACGCCTCCAAGGTGCCCCCCTCAAAAAGGAATACACACTCAGAGCCTACGTAACAGATGCTTTTCTAAAAACTCGACTTCAAGTGTGGTTTGCTCACCTCTTTTTTTTCAAACTATGTTCCGGATGTGGTATCCACTCGGCTCGCTGCCTCTCAGATCTTAGGTTGATCCATCTGCTCCATTCCCGAAGTTTGGTCTCCCTGAGATCCCAAGTTTGAGGGATCCCTTGCGCACGATTTACCCAGGTCGTCAGGAGCAGATAGATAGATAGCAGAGAGATTCACATCCCATCCCCGTCGCCAAATGTGGTGATAATTTCTGTATTACCAAATAAGGAGAGATAAACTTCACACACCAGTCAGAGTTATACTTAAACTACATCTTTAATAATAAAAGCTTTGCATTAGCAATGACTTTCAACGATTCACCATTTCTAATGAACCATTGAAAGTGACAACACAATGGCTACTGAGATCTTTTATAGCAAAGATCCACCCCCTTTTGACATGACAAACCACAGATATTTAGGAACTGTTCACAAAGAAAGACTTTTACTTGAGAGAGGAGTATCCCATAGCCAGATAGCATTCGCTATAAATTATCATTCAGTTTGGTCCCTATGACGAGGTTCTAATCTCGTTCCTGGTACTTCATAGTACAAAACCACCAACTCATCCAATGGCATAAATCAATTGTCAACTCTAGATACTCCCATCTCAAGTAAACCCCCTCTTGACCCCACTCCTGGACAAGGTCACTGAGGGGAGTGAGCCTCTAGGTCATACACTATCCTAGGATAAGTGCAACATGAGAGAGGACATACAATGATTCCAGACACTGCCATACACCTTCCCCCAATAGAAAAGGAGGAAGTGACTTGCGCACAGACATTGTGGAGACCAGTAATTGGTTCCCCATTAACCTCTCTAGGCTAGGCGGGACGAATTCGTCCCACCTACGTAACAGCCACTGCTATCCTGTGGCGCGATTTTCAAAACCTTAAAAATCCTATTACTTCAATTTCTCAAACATATGACTATTTTACAGCCATTTAATCACGCCATCCCTTCACATGGTTTAAAAGACACATTCACATATGAAGACAATGTTCCATCCTGTCCTCTTCCCTTTCTGATATTCTGCATAGCACCAGAGACATGTAAAAGACAATCCTGACCTCTCCCCTCTCTGGGCCCCAAGTGACTGAGCCCCAGCTGAGGGAAGAATTACAACTGCCAACACAAAAGTCCAAAGTGATACAATCTAATAAATCAAATAAAAATCAAATCAAATGTATTTATATAGCCCTTCTTACATCAGCTGATATATCAAAGTGCTGTACAGAAACCCAGCCTAAAACCCCAAAACAGCAAGCAATGCAGGTGTAGAAGCACGGTGGCTAGGAAAAACTCCCTAGAAAGGCCAAAACCTAGGAAGAAACCTAGAGAGGAACCAGGCTATGAGGGGTGGCCAGTCCTCTTCTGACTGTGCCGGGTGGAGATTATAACAGAACATGGCCAAAATGTTCAAATGTTCATAAATGACCAGCATGGTCAAATAATAATAATCATAGTAGTTGTCGAGGGTGCAACAAGTCAGCAACTCAAGAGTAAGTGTCAGTTGGCTTTTTCATAGCCGATTATTGAGAGTATCTCTAACGCTCCTGCTGTCTCTAGAGAGTTGAAAACAGCAGGTCTGGGACAGGTAGCACGTCCGGTGAACAGGTCAGGGTTCCATAGCCGCAGGCAGAACAGTTGAAACTGGAGCAGCAGCACGGCCAGGTGGACTGGGGACAGCAAGGAGTCATCATGCCAGGTAGTCCTGAGGCATGGTCCTAGGGCTCAGGTCCTCTGAGAGAGAGAAAGAAAGAGAGAATTAGAGAGAGCATATTTAAATTCACACAGGACACCGGATAAGACAAGAGAAATACTCCAGATGTAACAGACTGACCCTAGCCCCCTGACACATAAACTACTGCAGCATAAATACTGGAGGCTGAGACAGGAGGGGTCAGGAGACACTGTGGCCCCATCCGATGATACCCCCGGACAGGGCCAAACAGGCAGGATATAACCCCACCCACTTTGCCAAAGCACAGCCCCCACACCACTAGAGGGATATCTCCAACCACCAACTTACCATCCTGAGACAGGGCCGAGTATAGCCCACAAAGATCTCGCCACGGCACAACCCAAGGGGGGGGGGCACCAACCCAGACAGGAAGACCACGTCAGTGACTCAACCCACTCAAGTGACAGAGAGACAGCAAGGGCGGTTCGTTGCTCCAGAGCCTTTCCGTTCACCTTCAAACTCCTCGGCCAGACTACACTTAATCATAGGACCTACTGAAGAGATGAGTCTTCAGTAAAGACTTAAAAGGTTGCGACTGAGTCTGCGTCTCTCACATGGGTAGGCAGACCATTCCATAAAAATTGAGCTCTATAGGAGAAAGCCCTGCCTCCAGCTGTTTGCTTAGAAATTCTAGGGACAATTAGGAGGCCTGCGTCTTGTGACCGTAGCGTACGTGTAGGTGTGTATAGCAGGACCAAATCGGAAAGATAGGTAGGAGCAAGCCCATGTAATGCTTTGTAGGTTAGCAGTAAAACCTTGAAATCAGCCCCCGCCTTAACAGGAATCCAGTATAGGGAGGCTAGCACTGGAGTAATATGATCAATATGATCAAGTATATCACATAAGCATATTATGCAAATAAAACATCTTCATTATCTATGTTACCCAACTAATTCTGATTCATCCGCCACAAGGTTTAAAACACAACAAGCAACAAACAAACATTTTCTCTTTCTAATCTACAGTTAACTCTTTTCACTCAGGAAGGAATGCTGTGTGAAAGAGAGACTTGTAAATATTGTGGAAAGCCTAACAACAAATTACACTTCCTCAAAATAGGTTAAGTGTATTCATTAGTGCCAACCGTAGCAAAATGTTTGGCAAACAGAAACCATTTAGGTAACGTTGCAGAGTGTTTAGAGAAAACTGTTGATGCAAGTTTTGAAAACTGCTGGCTGTGGAGTAAACTAATGAATACAACCCAGGCCTACGACTCAGCAGTTTATACCTGCTATACAGTTGATATACAGTACAGTGGATATACAGTTGATATACAGTACAGTGGCTATACAGTTGATATACAGTACAGTGGCAATACAGTTGATATACAGTACAGTGGTTATACAGTTGATATACAGTACAGTGGATATACAGTTGATAGACAGTACAGTGGATATACAGTTGATATACAGTACAGTGGCTATACAGTTGATATACAGTACAGTGGCTATACAGTTGATATACAGTACAGTGGATATACAGTTGATAAACAGTGGATGTCCACATTTACAGTATCAGTATAAATATATCTAAGAGAGATGAACCGATATCTAATGCAGTATAGTTCAGTTATTTAGTGTCCAGTTCAGAGACGGCTTGATGTGGTGTGCAGCATAGAGTGCATAGTCCTTTAGTCTCTATGGACCAGATGGTCAGTTGGTGAGGACCACAGCATAGTCCTTTAGTCTCTATGGGCCAGGTGGCCAGTTGGTGAGGGCCACAGCATAGTCCTTTAGTCTCTATGGGCCAGGTGGCCAGTTGGTGAGGACCACAGCATAGTCCTTTAGTCTCTATGGGCCAGGTGGCCAGTTGGTGAGGGCCACAGCATAGTCCTTTAGTCTCTATGGGCCAAGTGGCCAGTTAGTGAGGGCCACAGCATAGTCCTTCAGTCTCTATGGGCCAGGTGGCCAGTTGGTGAGGGCCACAGCATAGTCCTTTAGTCTCTATGGGCCAGATGCCCAATTGGTGAGGGCCACAGCATAGTCTTTTAGTCTCTATGGGCCAGATGGCCAGTTGGTGAGGGCCACTGCATAGTCCTTTAGTCTCTATGGGCCAGGTGGCCAGTTGGTGAGGACCACAGCATAGTCCTTTAGTCTCTATGGGCCAGATGGCCAGTTGGTGAGGGCCACTGCATAGTCCTTTAGTCTCTATGGGCCAGATGGCCAGTTGGTGAGGGCCACAGCATAGTCCTTTAGTCTCTATGGGCCAAGTGGCCAGTTGGTGAGGGCCACAGCATAGTCCTTTAGTCTCTATGGGCCAGATGGCCAGTTGGTGAGGGCCACTGCATAGTCCTTTAGTCTCTATGGGCCAGGTGGCCAGTTGGTGAGGGCCACAGCATGAGGAAAGAAAAGTATGATCACCCTGTTTCTGAAGATGATAAATTCCACTTTTCCATTTTAAAATTGTTCATTAAATAATCTACATAATAATTCAAATGTCCTGTTGCTGCAGGATTATTTCCTGCTGTAGCAAACTGGCTCAAATTAAGATCCAACATCTGTAGCAATATACCTCTAATGTATATGACTCTATCAGGATATATATACCTCTCTCTAATGTATATGGCTATATCAGGATATATATACCTCTCTCTAATGTATATGGTTATATCAGGATATATATACCTCTCTCTAATGTATATGACTATATCAGGATATATATACCTCTCTCTAATGTATATGGTTATATCAGGATATATATACCTCTCTCTAATGTATATGGTTATATCAGGATATATATACCTCTCTCTAATGTATATGGCTCTATCAGGATATATATACCTCTCTCTAATGTATATGACTATATCAGGATATATATACCTCTCTCTAATGTATATGACTATATAAGGATATATATACCTCTCTCTAATGTATATGGCTCTATCAGGATATATATACCTCTCTCTACTGTATATGACTCTATTTCAGGATTCACTTTTGACCATTTGACATCTTTTATTTACTGTTGTTTAGGCTGGTTGAATGAGTTGCCTGTCAAAGCTACTTCATCTGCAAGAAAACTGACAGCTGCACCAGTGACAGTATGTCACGAATCCCACCGAAGGTGGCTCCCCTGCCTGTTCGGGCAGCGCTCGGCGGTCGTCGTCACCGACCTACTAGCCGCCGCTGATCCCTTTTTCCTTTTCGTTTGGTATGTCTTATTGTTTGCACCTGTTCCTCAGTTGGGTCTTTTGATTTTGGTTATTTAAGCCTGGTTAGCCCGCCCAGTTTTGTGCGGGATTATTTAGCGTCAGGTTGTGTTTGTTGTATTTGGATGTGCTGGCGATCTACTGCTGTTATATTTTATGCATGCTGTGCACCTGTTCTGGGTACGTTGCATTTTTTCCACGCCGGTTGTGTTGGCGTCGATCGTGTTGTGTTTTGTTTAAATAAACACAAAGTTCCTTACCTCTGCTCTCTGCGCCTGACTCCTACCACCACTCCTAGCAACTACTGACAGAATCCCGCACCAGCTATGGAGTCAGCAGGAGCAGCCTCCCCTCCTCTCCCATCGATGGAGGAACGGGTCCTCCACCATACCACCATCCTCCACCGAATCGGCTCAGCGATGGACCAGATGATGGAGAGGATGGACCGATGGGAGAGGAGTGGCCTCCCTACCGCATCCCCAGCACCACTTCCCCCTTCTGCATATACCCCTCCACCGACGTCCGGACCCGGAGCTCTACGCCTGGCTCTCCCCAGGGAGTACGATGGAGCGGCGGCTGGGTGCCAGGGGTTCCTGCTACAGTTGGAGTTGTACCTGGCTACCGTTCGTCCGACTCCCTCGGGAGAGGAGAGCGTAAGCGTCCTCGTCTCCTGCTTAACGGGACATGCCCTGGAGTGGGCCAACGCAGTGTGGTATGGCCCAGACTCGGCAAGGGATCACTACCCCGAGTTCACCCACCATTTCCGGGCCGTGTTCGACCACCCAGCAGAAGGCCGGGCGGCGGGTGAACGGCTGTTCCACCTGCGGCAGGAGACGAGGAGCGCACAGGACTTTGCTCTGGAGTTCCAGACCTTGGCTGCTGCAGCGGGGTGGAACGACAGGGCCCTGATCGACCACTATCGGTGTAGCCTCCGGGAGGACGTCCGCCGTGAGCTAGCCTGTCGGGACACTACTCACTAGATGAACTAATCGACATGTCCATTCGTCTCGACAACCTGCTGGCTGCGCGCGGGCGTCCAGACAGGGCCCTGTTGGTTCCACCTCCAGGTCCTCCAGCTCCCATCCCTATGGAGCTAGGGGGAGCCGCGTCCAGGGGAACCGGAGGAGGAGGCTCCTCTTGTACCCAGTGTGGTCGGAGAGGACACACTACCGACCGGTGCTGGGGGAGCTCCTCTGGGATTCGGGATGGCAGGCGGAGCACTCCTCGTTCACCTCAGGTGAGTAAGCACCAACCTCACCCAGAGCTCCCTGTTGGTCACATGTTCATTTTAGTAACTTTCCCCTTGTTTTCTCCCTCTTTCCAGCATAAGGCTCTAGTCGATTCAGGCGCAGCTGGAAACTTTATGGATCGTGGGCTCGCATTAAGGCTAGGGATTCCCCTGGTGTCGTTGGACCAACCTTTCCCCGTGCACTCCTTAGATAGCCGACCATTGGGGTCAGGACTGGTTAGGGAGGCCACGGTGCCACTGGACATGGTAACGCAGGGGGATCATGGGGAACGGATTAGTCTCTTCCTCATTGATTCTCCTGCGTTTCCGGTGGTGCTGGGGATTCCCTGGCTGGCCAATCACAATCCCAATATTTCGTGGAGACAGGGGGCTCTCAGAGGGTGGTCAGAGGAGTGCTCAGGCAGGTGTAAGGGAGTTTCCATCGGTGCGACGACGGTGGAGAGTCCAGACCAGGTTTCCACTGTGCGCATTCCCTCAGAATATGCCGATTTGGCTATCGCCTTCTGTATAAAGAGGGCGACCCGATTACCACCTCATCGACGAGGGGATTGCGTGATAAATCTCCAGGTAAACGCTGCACTTCCCAGGAGTCACGTGTACCCATTGTCACAGGAGGAGACGTTGGCTATGGAGACATATGTCACGGAATCTCTGAGACAGGGGTACATTCGGCCCTCCATGTCACCCGTCTCCTCGAGTTTCTTTTTCGTGAAGAAAAAGGATGGAGGGTTGCGTCCGTGCATTGATTATCGAGGTCTAAATTCCATCACAGTAGGGTTCAGTTACCCACTACCTCTCATCGCTACGGCGGTGGAATCATTTCACGGCGCGCGTTTTTTCACGAAACTGGACCTCAGGAGCGCTTACAATCTGGTGCGTATCCGGGGAGGAGACGAGTGGAAAACCGCATTCAGTACCACATCGGGCCACTATGAGTACCTCGTCATGCCGTATGGGTTAAAGAATGCTCCAGCTGTCTTTCAATCCTTTGTTGACGAGATTCTCAGGGACCTGCACGGGCAGGGGGTGGTGGTGTATATTGACGACATCCTGATTTATTCCGCCACCCGCGCCGCGCATGTCTCCCTGGTGCGCAAGGTGCTTGGGCGACTGCTGGAGAATGACCTGTACGTCAAGGCTGAGAAATGTGAGTTTTTCAAACGAGCCATTTCCTTCTTGGGGTATCGCATTTCCACCTCGGGGGTGGTGATGGAGGATGACCGCGTTAAAGCCGTGCGTAATTGGCCGACTCCGACCACGGTAAAGGAGGTGCAGCGGTTTTTAGGGTTTGCCAATTACTACCGGAGGTTTATCCGGGGCTTTGGTCAAGTTGCTGCTCCCATTACCTCACTGCTGAAGGGGGGTCCGGCGCGCTTGCGCTGGTCAGCAGAGGCGAACAGAGCGTTCAGTCGCCTGAAGGAGCTGTTTACCGTCGCTCCAGTGCTGGCTCATCCGGATCCCTCTTTGGCATTCATAGTGGAGGTGGACGCGTCCGAGACTGGGGTGGGGGCCGTGCTATCACAGCGCTCGGGCACGCCACCCAAACTCCGCCCGTGCGCTTTCTTTTCTAGGAAGCTAGGGCCGGCGGAGCAGAACTATGACGTGGGGGACAGGGAGTTGTTAGCTGTGGTCAAGGCTCTGAAGGTGTGGAGACATTGGCTTGAGGGGGCTAAGCACCCTTTCCTCATCTGGACTGACCACCGTAATCTCGAGTACATCCGGGCAGCTAGGAGACTGAATCCGCGTCAGGCCAGGTGAGCCATGTTCTTTACCCGTTTCCGGTTCACGATCTCTTATCGGCCAGGTTCACAGAACACGAAGGCCGACGCACTGTCCCGCCTATATGACACCGAGGAGAGGGCCATCGATCCGGCTCCCATTCTTCCAGCATCGTGTTTGGTAGCTCCGGTGGTATGGGAGTTGGACGCGGAGATCGAGCGGGCGTTACGGTCGGAACCTGCACCATCGCAGTGTCCGGCAGGTGTTCAGTACGTACCGCTTGGTCTCCATGATCGATTGATTCGATGGGCCCATAATCTCCCCTCTTCGGGTCCCCCTGGGATCGAGAGGACAGTGCGGAACCTAAGGGGGAAGTACTGGTGGCCCACCTTGGGTAAGGACGTGCGGTTTTATGTTTCCTCCTGCTCGGTGTGCGCTCAGAGCAAGGCTCCTCGACACCTGCCTAGAGGGAAATTACACCCCCTCCCCGTTCCACAGCGGCCGTGGTCACACTTGTCAGTGGACTTCCTCACTGACCTTCCCGTATCTCAGGGGAACACCACTATCCTGGTCGTTGTGGATCGGTTCTCAAAGTCCTGTCGTCTCATCCCGTTGCCCGGTCTCCCTACGGCTCTGCAGACTGCGGAGGCCCTGTTTACCCATGTCTTCCGGCACTACGGGGTGCCCGAGGACATCGTTTCTGATCGGGGTCCCCAGTTCACGTCCAGAGTTTGGAGGGCGTTCATGGAATGTTTGGGGGTCTCGGTCAGCCTGACCTCGGGTTTCCACCCCGAGAGTAATGGGCAGGTGGAGAGGGTGAACCAAGAGGTGGGTAGGTTTCTTAGGACATATTGCCAGGACCGGCCCAGAGAATGGGCGAGATACGTGCCATGGGTAGAAATAGCCCAAAATTCTCTACGTCACTCATCAACCAACATGTCACCGTTCCAGTGCGTGTTGGGCTACCAGCCGGTCCTGGCTCCATGGCACCAGAGCCAGACCGAGGCTCCTGCGGTGGAGGATTGGGTGCAGCGCTCGAAGGACACTTGGAGAGCCGTCCAAGACGCACTCACAAAGGCGAGTGGACGGCAGAAGAAGAGCGCTGACCAGCATCGCAGTGAGACCCCTGTGTTTGCACCAGGGGATCGAGTCTGGCTCTCGGCTAGAAACCTGCCCCTCCGCTTGCCCTGCCGGAAGCTGGGCCCGCAGTGTGTAGGGCCGTTTAAAGTCCTGAGGAGGATAAACGAGGTGTGTTACCGGTTACAACTTCCATCTTACTACCGTATTAACCCCTCGTTTCATGTGTCTCTCCTCAGGCCGGTGGTGGCTGGTCCCATGCAGGAAGGTGAGGTGCCGGAGGTTCCTCCCCCCCGCTGGACATTGGGGGGTCCCCGGCGTATAAGATATGCGCCATTCTGGACTCCAGACTTCGGGGGGGGGGGCGACAGTACCTCGTCGACTGGGAGGGGTACGGCGCGGAGGAGAGGTGCTGGGTACCCAGGAAGGACATTTTGGACCCCCCACTACTGAGGGAGTTCCTCCGGCTTCATGGGGATCGCCCTGCGTCTCGTCCTCTGGGTCGCCCTCGAGGTCGATGGCGGCGCGCTGCGGGAGCCGCGCGTCAGGAGGGGGGTACTGTCACAATTCCCACCGAAGGTGGCTCCCCTGCCTGCTCGGGCGGCTCTCGGCGGTCGTCGTCACCGACCTACTAGCCGCCGCTGATCCCTTTTTCCTTTTCGTTTGGTATGTCTTATTGTTTGCACCTGTTCCTCATTTGGGTCTTTTGATTTTGGTTATTTAAGCCCGGTTAGCCCGCCCAGTTGTGTGCGGGATTATTTAGCGTCAGGTTGTATTTGTTGTATTTGGATGTGCTGGCGATCTACTACTGTTATATTTTATGCATGCTGTGCACCTGTTCTGGGCACGTTGCATTTTTTCCACGCCGGTTGTGTTGTGTTTTGTTTAACCTGTTGGGTCTAGGGGGCAGCATTTGCACGTCTGGATAAAAAAAATGTACCCGATTTAATCTGGTTACTAATCCTACCCAGTAACTAGAATATGCATATACTTATTATATATGGATAGAAAACACTCTAAAGTTTCCAAAACTGTTTGAATGGTGTCTGTGAGTATAACAGAACTCATTTGGCAGGCAAAACCCTGAGACATTTTCTGACAGGAAGTGGATACCTGATGTGTTGTATTGACTTTAAACCTATCCCATTGAAAAACACAGGGGTTTAGGAATATTTTGGCACTTCCTATTGCTTCCACTAGATGTCACCAGCCTTTACAAAGTGTTTTGAGTCTTCTGGAGGGAGATCTGACCGAACAAGAGCCATGGAAAGATGATGTCCCATTAGACACCTGGCGTGCGAGTTCATGTTGGGTACCCTCGTTCCAATACGTTATAAAAGAGTATGCATTCGTCCACCTTGAATATTATTCATGTTCTGGTTAAAAAAGGCCCTAATGATTTATGCTATACAACGTTTGACATGTTTGAACGAACGGAAATATATTTTTTCCCCTCGTTCATGACGAGAAGTCCGGCTGGCTTACATCATGTGCTAACGAGACGGAGATTTTTGGACATAAATGATGAGCTTTTTTGAACAAAACTACATTCGTTATGGACCTGTGATACCTGGAAGTGACATCTGATGAAGAGAATCAAAGGTAATGGATTATTTACATAGTATTTTCGATTTTAGATCTCCCCAACATGACGGCTAGTCTGTATCGCAACGCGTATTTTTCTGGGCGCAGTGCTCAGATTATTGCAAAGTGTGATTTCCCAGTAAGGTTATTTTTAAATCTGGCAAGTTGATTGCGTTCAAGAGATGTAAATCTATAATTCTTTAAATGACAATATAATATTTTACCAATGTTTTCTAATTTTAATTATTTAATTTGTGGTACTGACTTGACTGCCGGTTATTGGAGGGAAACGATTTCCTCAACATCAATGCCATAGTAAAACGCTGTTTTTGGATATAAATATGAACTTGATAGAACTAAAAATGCATGCATTGTCTAACATAATGTCCTAGGAGTGTCATCTGATGGAGATTGTAAAAGGTTAGTGCATCATTTTAGCTGGATTTATGGTTTTGGTGACCCTGTCTTTGACTTGACAAAACATTACACACAACTCTTGTAAATGTACTGTCCTAACATACTCTAAATTTATGCTTTCGCCGTAAAACCTTTTTGAAATCGTAAAACATGGTTAGATTAAGGAGATGTTTATCTTTCAAATGGTGTAAAATAGTTGTATATTTGAAAAATTTGAATTTTGACATTTATTTGGATTCAAATTTGCCGCTCTTGAAATGCACCTGCTGTTGATGGAGTGCACCACGGGTGGCACGCTAGCGTCCCACCTAGCCCCAAGAGGTTAAATAAACACAAAGTTCCTTACCTCTGCTCTCTGCGCCTGACTCCTACCACCACTCCTAGCAACTACTGACACAGTAAGATTCGTGATTTCCTCATATGAAATTAAAAGTATGTTTTTAGCCTACGCAGTTACAAAATGGCTGTTGAATCTGTGACACATATTTCTCAGTAACATAAAATAAATGTGTTGGTATGTAGGAAAGACGGGAAGACTCTCGTAGGTCTAGGCTACCTACAAACTATTATAAGACTATGATCACTTATCATGCTGACTAGCCTGATGGTCACTGTGAACTGATCTGAACAGGTTTAGACTGGTCATCTATGATATGTAGGTTATATACAGTACATTCTCTGTCCTGCTACTGGTAGGACTATAACGTTATGTTGATCTGAACAGGTTTATTCTGGTCATCTATTATATGTAGGTTATATACAGTACATTCTGTGTCCTGCAACTCGTAGGACTATAACATTATGTGAACTGATCTGAACAGGTTTAGACTGGTCATCTATGTTATGTAGGCTATAGCTGAGGTATAGACCTTTACCTACATATCACTAACAACCCACTACTATACATTATAACCTAGTCTACTTTACATAATATAACATCTACATATCACTAACAACCCACTACTATACATTATAACCTAGTCTACTTTACATAATATAACATCTACATATCACTAACAACCCACTACTATACATTATAACCTAGCCTACTTTACATAATATAACATCTACATATCACTAACAACCCACTACTATACATTATAACCTAGTCTACTTTACATAATATAACATC
This sequence comes from Salmo salar, assembly GCF_965601325.2. NCBI lineage: Eukaryota > Metazoa > Chordata > Actinopteri > Salmoniformes > Salmonidae > Salmo > Salmo salar. Next base: position 102,553,347 of record NC_138293.1, read on the forward strand.
TACATATCACTAACAACCCACTACTATACATTATAACCTAGTCTACTTTACATAATATAACATCTACATATCACTAACAACCCACTACTATACATTATAACCTAGTCTACTTTACATAATATAACATCATGTAACATCAACATAACATCTCCACTACATGGAGAAAATGTGAAAAATATCAATCACAACTTCATATTCATGTGATGCATTAAATCACCTGACTGTTTGGATGTATCTGTTAGTTAATATTTTATTTCTAAGAGATAATTAATAGAACAATTGACCTTCAATAAATAGTTGTCACTGTGTTAACCACAACCAACATCCTGGATCTCTGTTTAGGGGTCAGTGCTCTAAAATGAGTCTCTCTGGGAAGAGAGAAGAGGGAGACCCTGCCTCTAAAATGAGTCTCTCTGGGGAGAGAGAGGAGGGGGGCCCTGCCTCTAAAATGCATCTCTCTGGGGGACATGACACCAAAGCTAAGAGGTGAGATAACAATTTTATGAATAATTTATTACGTTTATTTCCAAAATAAATAGCTATCTTAAGATAAATGAACTTACTGTAAATCCCTCTGGATAAGAGCATCTGCTAAATCAGGGGTTCTCAATCCGGGGTCTGTGGAGGTACTGCAAGGGTTCCACGGCACCCTGACTGTACTCATTGCAATGTAAGACATTTGATAGAACTTTCACATGACACAACCACTTTGCCTACTCTTAATTTTTTCCTAATATAATGGAATGCATATTTTTTTTTAACAATTCTGATTGTTGTCACAAGCAGAATTTTGACAATTTTACCGTTATATCAACACACTTCACACCCGTTTAACAACTCTAAATAGCTTTGGCATAGTAGGCATCAAGTTCCTTGCCAATAATGTTTTCTACAACGTTTTCATTGAACACATATTACGCCCTAGATGCCTTCAATTGCACAATTTATAGCCATGCCCAATTTAGGATTATTTTTGTAACAATGTGATGTTGCGCTCCAAAGGGATAACTTGAAATAACATGATGTAGATAATTAAATAATCTAAAGAAAAATGTGTTTGTTTTACGCTCTTAGAAAAGAAGGTTCCTTATAGAAGCGAAAAGGCTTCTATTTCTTCCTTAAAATACGGCTCAAAAAAATAAAGGGAACACTTAAACAACACGTCCTAGATCTGAATGAAAGAAATAATCTTATTAAATACTTTTTTTTACATAGTTGAATGTGCTGACAACAAAATCACACAAAAATAATCAATGGAAATCCAATTTATCAACCCATGGAGCTCTGGATTTGGAGTCACACTCAAAATTAAAGTGGAAAACCACACTACAGGCTGATCCAACTTTGATGTAATGTCCTTAAAACAAGTCAAAATGAGGCTCAGTAGTGTGTGTGGCCTCCACGTGCCTGTATGACCTCCCTACAATGCCTGGGCATGCTCCTGATGAGGTGGCGGATGGTCTCCTGAGGGATCTCCTCCCAGACCTGGACTAAAGCATCCGCCAACTCCTGGACAGTCTGTGGTGCAACGTGGCGTTGGTGGATGGAGCGAGACATGATGTCCCAGATGTGCTCAATTGGATTCAGGTCTGGGGAACGGGCGGGCCAGTCCATAGCATCAATGCCTTCCTCTTGCAGGAACTGCTGACACACTCCAGCCACATGAGGTCTAGCATTGTCTTGCATTAGGAGGAACCCAGGGCCAACCGCACAAGCATATGGTCTCACAAGGGGTCTGAGGATCTCATCTCGGTACCTAATGGCAGTCAGGCTACCTCTGGCGAGCACATGGAGGGCTGTGCGGCCCCCCCAAAGAAATGCCACCCCACACCATGACTGACCCACTGTCAAACCGGTCATGTTGGAGGATGTTGCAGGCAGCAGAACGTTCTCCACGGCGTCTCCAGACTCTGTCACGTCTGTCACATGTGCTCAGTGTGAACCTGCTTCATCTGTGAAGAGCACAGGGCGCCGGTGGCGAATTTGCCAATTCTTGATGTTCTCTGGCAAATGCCAAATCCCTGCACGGTGTTCAAATCAAATTTATTTTTCAAATCAAATTTATTTTTATATAGCCCTTCGTACATCAGCTGATATTCTCAAAGTGCTGTACAGAAACCCAGCCTAAAACCCCAAACAGCAAGCAAAGCATGTGAAAGAAGCACGGTGGCTAGGAAAAACTCCCTAGGAAAAACTCCCTAGAAAGGCCAAAAACCTAGGAAGAAACCTAGAGAGGAACCAGGCTATGAGGGGTGGCCAGTCCTCTTCTGGCTGTGCAGGGTGGATATTATAACAGAACATGGTCAAAATGTTAAAATGTTAAAATGTTCATAAATGACCAGCATGGTCAAATAATAATAATCATAGTAGTTGTCGAGGGTGCAACAAGCACGTCCGGTGAACAGGTCAGGGTTCCATAGCCGCAGGCAGAACAGTTGAAACTGGAGCAGCAGCACGGCCAGGTGGACTGGGGACAGCAAGGAGTCATCATACCAGGTAGTCCTGAGGCATGGTCCTAGGGCTCAGGTCCTCCGAGAGAAAGACAGAAAGAGAGAAAGAGAGAATTAGAGAGAGCATATTTAAATACACACAGGACACCGGATAAGACAAGAGAAATACTCCAGATGTAACAGACTGACCCTAGCCCCCCGACACATAAACTACTGCAGCATAAATACTGGAGGCTGAGACAGGAGGGATCAGAAGACACTGTGGCCCCATCCGATGATACCCCCGGACAGGGCCAAACAGGCAGGATATAACCCCACCCACTTTGCCAAAGCACAGCCCCCACACCACTAGAGGGATGTCTCCAACCACCAACTTACCGTCCTAAGACAAGGCCGAGTATAGCCCACAACGATCTCCGCCATGGCACAACCCAAGGGGGGGGGGGGGGGGGGGGGGGGGCGCCAACCCAGACAGGAAGACCACGTCAGTGACTCAACCCACTCAAGTGACGCACCCCTCCCATGGACGGCATGGAAGAACACCAGTAGGCCAGTGACTCAGCCTCTGTAAAAGGGTTAGAGGCAGAGAATCCCAGTGGAAAGAGGGGAACCGGCAAGGCAGAGACAGCAAGGGCGGTTCGTTGCTCCAGCCTTTCCGTTCAATCACACTTCTGTGATTGAACGGAAAGCACAACCCCCACCTGTGGACGTCGGGCCCTCATACCACCGTCATGGAGTCTGTTTCTGACCATTTGAGCAGACACATGCACATTTGTGGCCTGCTGGAGGTCATTTTGCAGAGCTCTGGTAGTGCTTCTCCTGCTCCTCCTTGCACAAAGGCGGAGGTAGCGGTCCTGCTGCTGGGTTGTTGAACTGCTACAGCCTCCTCCACGTCTCCTGATGTACTGGCCTGTCTCCTGGTAGCGCCTCCATGCTCTGGACACTACGCTGACAGACACAGCAAACCTTCTTGCCACAGCTCGCATTGATGTGCCATCCTGGATGAGCTGCACTACCTGAGCCACTTGTGTGGGTTGTAGACTCCGTCTCATGCTACCACTAGAGTGAAAGCACCGCCAGCATTCAAAGTGACCAAAACATCAGCCAGGAAGCATAGGAACTGAGAAGTGGTCTGTGGTCCCCACCTGCAGAACCACTCCTTTATTGTGGGTATCTTGCTAATTGCCTATAATTTCCACCTGTTGTCTATTCCATTTGCACAACAGCATGTGAAATTTATTGTCAATCAGTGTTGCTTCCTAAGTGGACAGTTTGATTTCACAGAAGTGTGATTGACTTGGAGTTCCATTGTGTTGTTTAAGTGTTCCCTTTATTTTTTTGAGCAGTGTATATTGAATCACTTAAAGTGATATATATTTTTGGGTTTAGTGAAGAAGAACCTCTTGAGTTCTGATCAACGAAAGGTGAATGTTTTGAGGATGTGAACCCAGCAGCCCTACAACGGTCAGATCAATTCCTCCCGTTTTTTCCAGCCCCCGGCATGGGATATACACCAGCCACCTTTCGACCACAGGTCCAACTCCTGCCACAGAGCCAACTCCTTAGCCGCTGGGCGAAAACCTGAGTTAATCTTGGGAAATTAGCATAAATGAATCTGCCAAAATGAAGACAAAATGCTTTGGAGACATACAGTACATGGTATCACTTGTTACACATAAGTATTATACATAAATCTTTGCCAAAAGCACAAGACATATATTATTTATGAATTTATCATATCAAATATCAAAACATTATTTTTAACTACTACAAAGCATTTACATGTGGAGCAGGATCCACTGACTCGCTGCATTATTCTATAGTATTATCAAGACACCTGCTGTTAACTCTTAACTACTTAGGACAGCTCACGAGGTGTCCTAAATATCTACCGACTAGGTGGGACTAGAGACTAGAGACTTCATGCATAGCTTTAATTTATACTCATAAGTGTAAAATGTCTTTATTCTCAGCACTTATATGACCAATTCTCTACTCTGAGACGCTTTGTGGATATGGGCCCAGATCTCAAAATATTGTTTATAAAAAAACGTATAATGTTTGTTTAACATAATCCTAAAAAAATGAATATTACTAATGTAACCCACTGTAAAGACTGGGTTTAGTTGATTGTGTTGCACTGCCCATTTCCGCGTTCTGGAACTGTCCGTGTCCACGTACGGTGTGGCGCTCTTTTGGCTCCCAAACGGCTCTTTAAAAAAAATAATGTTTTGATTTTTTTCAGGTCAAACAGTTTGCGACAGTTTGACTATGATTGATTTTAAAACAATTCAAAATAAATTATTAAATTAAATCATACTCTACCTTAACCACAATGATTTTTAAAAAATGCATTGGTTTGTAATGCTATCAAACATTTGCATTTAAAGTATAACATTTTAATGTATATAAACAAAGTGCATATAAATCTAACCATTCAAAAGGAATACAATCTGAACAGCATAATAATAGAATATTGCACCATATCAAAGAAAAATAAATAACAATGTGCAAAACTGCAGCATCCCACTTAAAACATTAAACTGGTCCCTCTTTTCTCTCTCTTGTGGTGGCTAATTTCTGCATTATCAAACGAGGAGAGTTACAAACACACCAGTCCGAGTTAAACTACGTCTTTAATAGTTAAGATACTTTTGCAAAAGTACTTGACCCCCAATAATGCACTCTCTCGAATGAACCATTGAATGAGGTAATTACACAATGGCTACATAGATATTTTATAGCAAAGATACACCCCCTTCAACGTACATTGACAAACCACAGATACTTAGTAACAGTTCACAAAGGTTACGTTTTGTATGACAGATATCCATAAAACACAGCAGACAGTAACTGCTATGTCAACCTTAGAACCGTCCCTCCCTGGTACGGTATAGAACGAAAACACCATTTCATCCAATGGCATATATCAATTGTCAACTCTAGATACTCCCATCTCAAGCAAACCCCCTCTTGACCCTACTCCTGGACAGGCTCACTGGGGAGTGAGCCTCTAGGCCATATATTATCACAGGATAAGTGTGAGATCTAAGAGAGGACATACAAAGGTCCAGTTACTGCCATAAACCTCCCCACAATAAAGAAAAGGAGGGAGTGACTTGCTCACAGACATTGTGGAGACAAGTCATTGGTTCCCCATTAATCACGCCATCCCTTCACATGGTTTAAGAATAAGTAAAGACACATTCCCATGATGACAAATCTGATCTCTTGTAACGGCCGTCGTCAGAATTAGACCAAGGTGCAGCGGAGGATGTGTTCATCATTAGAATTTTAATTAAAAAAGAGAACATTTTACAAAAATGAAACAAAAACGACCAGAAACAGTCCTGTCAGGAAAACACACTAACAGAATACAATTACCCACAAAACCCAAAGGAAAAACATGCTCCTTATGTGTGACTCCCAATCAGCAACAACGAACTTCAGCGGTGTCTGATTGGGAAACACACACGGCCCAAAACAAAGAAATACAAAAAACGTAGAAAACGAACACAGAACGCCCACCCAATGTAACACCCTGGCCTAACCAAAATAAAGAACAAAAAACCCCTCTCTATGGCCAGGGCGTTACAGTACGCCCCCAAGGTGCGGACTCCGGCCGCAAAACCTGACACTGAAGGGGAGGGTCCGGGTGGGCCTTCTTACGGCGGCGTCTCAGGTGCGGGACGTGGCCTCTGCTCCACCCTCGGCGTCGCCCTCTTAGGTGGCGCACCTGGCCGCGCCGAAGGTCTGGTGGGCGACCCTGACTGCGCCCGGCTGGCGGGCGACCCTGGTTGCGCCCGGCTGGTGGGCGGTGATGGTTGCGCCCGGCTGGCGGGCGACCCTGGTTGCACCCGGCTGGCGGGCGGTGATGGCTGCGCCCGGCTGGCGGGCGGCGAAGGCTGCGCCCGGCTGGCGGGCGGCGATGGCTGCGCCCGGCTGGCGGGCGTCCCTGGCGGCTCCGGCGACACTGACCCAGGATTCACCAGGCTGAGGAGACATTTAAGAGACCTGGCCCTAGGCGCAGGCACAGGCTGGCGGGCGGCTTTGGACCGGCGGGCGGCTCTGGCGGCTTTGGACCGGCGGGCGGCTCTGGCAGCTCCGGACAGGCGGGCGGCTCTTGCGGCTCCGGACAGGCGGGCGGCTCTGGCGGCTCCGGACAGGCGGGCGGCTCTGGCGGCCCCGGACAGGCAGGCGGCTCTGGCGGCTCCAGAAAGGCGGGCGGCTCTGGCGGCTCCGGACTGGTGGGCAGCTCTGGCAGCTCCGGACTGGCGGCAGCTCTGGCGGCTCTGGACTGGCGAGACCCACTGGAGGCCTAGTCATAGGAGGCAGCACAGGAGAGACCAGGATGGGGAGACCCACTGGAGGCCTGGTCCGTGGAGCAGGCACAGGACTGACCAGGATGGGGAGACCCACTGGAGGCCTGGTCCGTGGATCCGGCACAGGAGAGACCAGGATGGGGAGACCCACTGGAGGCCTGGTCCGTGGAGGAGGCACAGGCATAACCAGGATGGGGAGACCCACTGGAGGCCTGGTCCGAGGAGGAGGCACAGGATAATCCCGGCTGTGGGGGAGCACTGGAGTTCTGGTACGGACGCTCTTTACCCACACTCCAGGCTGAATGCCCACTTTGGCCCGGCATGGGCGGAGAGCAGGCATTGGGCAAACTGGACCCTCCCAGCGCCCTGGAGACACAGTGCGCAGAGCCGGTGCAGGATACCCTGGCCCGACAAGGCGCACTGGAGACCAGACGCGCTGAGCTGGCACAACCCGTCCTGGCTCGATGCCTGCCCTCGCATGGCACTTGCGGGGGGGTGGTATGTAGCGCACCGAGCTTTGAACGCGCACTGGGGACACCGTGCGCTCCATAGCATAACACGGTGTCTTACCAGTACCACGCTGCTTCCGGTAAGCACGGGGAGTTGGCTCAGGTCTACCGCCTGACTCCGCCAATCTCCCCGTGTGCCCCCCCCCCCAAAAAAAAATTGGGGGCTGCCTCTCGTTTCTGCTGCGCTCCCTTTCCTCATACCAGCGCCTCTCAGCTCTCGCCGCCTCGATCTCCCATTGCGGGCGGCGATAATCCCCAGCTTGAGCCCATGGTCCTTTCCCGTCCAGGATTTCCTCCCAAGTCCACGAATCCTGAACGCTCATCTCCTGGCGCTTCTCCTTCCTCCGCTGCTTGGTCTGTTGTTGGTGGGTAATTCTGTAACGGCTGTCGTCGGAAGAAGACCAAGGTGCAGCGGAGTTAGTGTTCATCATAGACGTTTAATTGACGAAAGAACACTATACAAAAAAACTGGAAAAACAACAGCCAAACAGTACTGACAGGTAACACACTGAACAGAAACAATTACCCACAAAACCCAAAGGAAAAACATGCTCCTTATGTGTGACTCCAAATCAGCAACAACGAACTTCAGCTGTGCCTGATTTGGAGCCACACACGGCCCAAAACAAAGAAATACAATTTTTTTTAAAAAGGAACATAGAACGCCCACCCAATGTAACACCCTGGCCTAACCAAAATAAAGAACAAAAAAAAAACTCTCTATGGCCAGGGCGTTACACCTCTCCCCTCTCTGGGCCCCAAGTGTCTGAGCCCCAGCTAAGGGAGACGTGCAACTGAAAAGACACCAGTGTCCAATGGACACTTTCTAATGACAAGTACCTCAAATAAGCATATTATACTTATAAAACATCTTAATTATCTATGTTACCCAACTAATTCTGATTCGTCCACAGCACTCTTCTTTATTGCCATGTTATAAACAGCAGCACATAGCAATGCTGACCATATTTTGCTTTTATGAGAGCAAGCTCATGCAAGCTGCCTCACTTTCGAGGGGCTGATGCGGTTTCTTCTCTCAATAATTATTTGTCCCATTTTTGAGAAGACCCTCTCAGAGGGAACGGATGAGGCCACTATGCAGAGTCTCCCTGTCATGACTTTAGTAAGCCGTGGGTAGACAGAGGCCTTGTTCTTCCACCAGCTCAGAGGATCTGCAGATCTTTGGAGGAGGGTCTCCACCAAATAGGATCGGACCTCCATTATGGCATCTGCTGAGGGATTCCTTCGTGCTGCATACCCAGTTGCTCTCTCGTCAAACAGCATCCAAACAGCAGACGTTTGTGGCACTACTGCTGGTGCTTCTGCTCCATCTGATCCCTCTTCTTCCTGTTTCCCTGGTACCTGATTCAGCTGACTGCTGGGGCTGTCCCTCCCTGCTAATGAGATTATTGTCACATCCTGACCAGTAATAGGGGTTATTTTGTTATTGTAGTTTGGTCAGGACGTGGCAGGGGGGTTTTGTTTTATGTGGTTCAGGGTGTGTTTGTGTATGTGTTCATGTAGAGGGGGTATTTGGTTTATATGGTTCAGGGTGGTTGTTTATGTAGAGGGGTATTTGATTTATTAGTCCAGGGTTTTGGTTATTGTTCTATGTCAGTTTAGTTCTATGTTCAGTCTAGTCGTTTGTATTTCTATGTTTAGTTAATTGGTGTTGGGGCCTTCAGTTGGAGGCAGCTGTCTATCGTTGCCTCTGATTGAAGGTCCTATAAATAGGTATGTGTTTTGTCATGGGATTTTGTGGGAGATTGTTGCTGTGTATAGCTTTGTGCCTTACCGGCCTGTTCTTTGTCGTCGTGTTTTTGTATACGTGTTTGTTTTGGTTTTTCCTTCTTTATCCTTTAATAAAAGAAGATGAGTATACATTTTCCCGCTGCGTCTTGGTCTAAACCCTACGACAACCGTTACAGTTATTCTTTGAAGAGCCTCATCAATTGCTCTGGCATCACTGAAGGCTAACATCTTAAACCTGGGGTCAAGTGCAGCGTTTCTGATAGCACGTGATTATATTCCATTCTGTGGAACTTTCTGTCCATTGATGAACATAGGGTTTCCATCAACTCTGTCACATGTCCTGTGGATACATTTGCTTCTCTCTGGCGGCTGAATGTGATTCGCGCAGACCCTTACACAGGAGTATCATTTTTGAAGCTGTCACATAGCTGAAAAGAGAGAACAGTAACTTAATAGTTCTGTTTCATGTTTTGTCTACTGATTCTACATTCTCATCTACTGCTCATATACATATATAATACTGGATTAAATAATGATGTAGTAATAACTGCTTACTGTACCTCACTGATCTCCACAGTGACCTGCTCCAGGACTCTGCACAACTCCTCCACCACCTCCCATTCCTCTTGGGTCAGAGCATCAACAGGGGTATTGACAATGGCCAGGGTAGAGATGATGGCATCGTTTGACTCAAGAAACCGCTTCAACATATAAAATGTTAAATTCCTCTTTGTTGTGCAGTCTTGTTTAGGCCTCAGCTCAGGCATCCCCATCTGACGTTGTGTAGACTTTAGTTTTTCAGCATCTACTGTGATCCTGTGGAAGTATTCAGCAGCTGCTTTCACTTTGTCCACAGTGGGCTTCATCACCTTCAGAGCATCTCTTACAATCAGGTTAATTGTGTGGGCAAGACATGGATGATGGGTCCATTTAAAAATGTTCATGGCTTTGGTTATGTTAGCTGCATTGTCGCTAACACAACAGACAGCTTTTCCATCTACTTGCCATTCTCTGGCCACTCTCAACAGTTCCTCTGTCAAGTTCTCTGAGGTGTGTCTGTCGCTTAACTCAAAGCAGTCCAGAAGACAGCTAGACATTGAAAAATCTTCACTGAAGTGATATGTAACCGACATGTAAGAAGTGGTTACCCTTGATGTCCAGCAGTCAGTGGTAAGGCAAACTGCAGTAGCTTTTTGGACTCTTTCCCTCAATGAAGCCTGTGTGCTCTCGTACAGCTGTGGAATAAGTGATTTTGAAAGGGTTTTCCTACTTGGAATTGGTTACATTGGATTTAGACTATTGCAATAATTTCTAAAACGTCTGTCCTCCACGATCAAAAATGTATGGAAATCGGTGGCAATCATTTTAGCTAATGCAATATCAATTTGCCTTGTTTTGCCTCAGACATAGACTTTGGCATAAACTGGTCCATAGAAGACTGCATTTCTGTGGGTCGCGGAGTAGGCCTACTTGACTGAGTTGTTTCTTCTACCTGTTAAATCCCGTGGCGGGCTTCTCCCTCTCTCGTTGACGGATGCTGGCTATCTCTGTCCGGTTCTCCTCTTTTCACTAGATGGACGGTATCTTAAGTGTTTAACCTCTGTATCCGAAGACCAAACTTTTTAATATTATTTTCGGGGCGCCACAAACAGACTGGACACATGATCATTTTTCTGATGATAACTAGTTCATTGAAACCACCAGTGAGCCCAGCTTCATAATATTACGTTATGTCCCTTGTGATTTAGTAATGGCTAAAAAAACAGGCCTTATTTTAGGTCATTTTTCACCCTATTAGTTCTATCGAGCAACACTTTTTTTTGACAACTTATTGTTTCTAAATGGCTGCTGGGTAATTTGATATCCATCAACATTTTCATTCGTAGGCATTGAATTGAGCAAATGTTGTGCAGGTTCAGTGAGTTGCAAACCAAGTGGATAGGTCTAGCTCATTGATTTGTAGATCTGACACAGTTGCTACCTCAGATTATGAGCCTAGCAAGTGTCATGAATGAGTTATGTCATACCTGCAGAAGGCCACTATTTTTTACCTTATAAACCCGAAACCTAAAAATCAATCAAATGTATTCATAAAGCCCTTTTTACATCAGCAGATGTCACAAAGTGCTATGCAGAAACTCTAACCCTAGGTATAACCTATTTTTGCCTTAACCCTAACCCCTAACCTACATACAAACTTTTTTAGCCCTAACTCTACGTATAACCTACTTCAACCCTAACCCCTAACCCTAGGTATAACCTATTTTAGCCTTAACCCTAATTCTAGGGTAGGGTAGCCGAGAACACTTTTAGAAACTAGTTTAGTAATAACATTATGTTAGTAAATACAATTATTGTACTAAATAGCATTTTGATTATTTTGTTAATCAAAACCTGTCTAAGCATTTTTTTGTTTTGTTAATTTCATATATTATTGCAAGGCAGAACACTTGATAAACAAGCCACATTATTTTTATTTTTCAAATGTGCTTTGAACTGTGACCTCTATGTGAGTAACCTCTATGAGAAGGTCCAGCAATTGGTGTGGGGCAGGTTTGAGACTGATCTAAGGAATTAACCAGAAAAATACACTTTATTTCTCAGCTGCCTCACCAATGTCTGTTCCTGAATTAATAACTTTTAACCTCTATGGGCTAGGTGGGACGCAAGCGTCCCACCCGTGGTGCACTCCATCAACAGCAGGTGCATTTCAAGAGCGGCAAATTTGAATCCAAATAAATGTCAAAATTCAAAATTTTCAAACATACAACTATTTTACACCCTTTGAAAGATAAACATCTCCTTAATCTAACCACGTTTTACGATTTCAAAAAGGTTTTACGGCGAAAGCATAAATTTAGAGTATGTTAGGACAGTACATTTACAAGAGTTGTGTGTAATGTTTTGTCAATTCAAAGACAGGGTCACCAAAACCATAAAACCAGCTAAAATGATGCACTAACCTTTTACAATCTCCATCAGATGACACTCCTAGGACATTATGTTAGACAATGCATGCATTTTTACTTCTATCAAGTTCATATTTATATCCAAAAACAGCGTTTTACTATGGCATTGATGTTGAGGAAATCGTTTCCCTCCAATAACCGGCAGTTAAGTCAGCACCACAAATTAAATAATTAAAATTAGAAAACATTGGTAAAATATTATATTGTCATTTAAAGAATTATAGATTTACATCTCTTGAACGCAATCAACTTGCCAGATTTAAAAATAACCTTACTGGGAAATCACACTTTGCAATAATCTGAGCACTGCGCCCAGAAAAATACGCGTTGCGATACAGACTAGCCGTCATGTTGGGGAGATCTAAAATCGAAAATACTATGTAAATAATCCATTACCTTTGATTCTCTTCATCAGATGTCACTTCCAGGTATCACAGGTCCATAACGAATGTAGTTTTGTTCAAAAAAGCTCATCATTTATGTCCAAAAATCTCCGTCTTGTTAGCACATGATCTAAGCCAGCCGGACTTCACTTCATGAACGAGGGGAAAAAATATATTTACGTTCGTTCAAACATGTCAAACGTTGTATAGCATAAATCATTAGTGCCTTTTTTAACCAGAACATGAATAATATTCAAGGTGGATGAATGCATTCTCTTTTATAACGTATTGAAACGAGGGTACCCAACATGAACTCGCGCGCCAGGTGTCTAATGGGCCATCATCGTTCCATGGCTCTTGTTCGGTCAGATCTCCCTCCAGAAGACTCAAAACACTTTGTAAAGGCTGGTGACATCTAGTGGAAGCAATAGGAAGTGCCAAAATATTCCTCAGCCCCTGTGTTTTTCAATGGCATAGGTTTAAAGGTAATACAACACATCAGGTATCCACTTCCTGTCAGAAAATGTCTCAGGGTTTTGCCTGCCAAATGAGTTCTGTTATACTCACAGACACCATTCAAACAGTTTTAGAAACTTTAGGGTGTTTTCTATCCATATATAATAAGTATATGCATATTCTAGTTACTGGGTAGGATTAGTAACCAGATTAAATCGGGTACATTTTTTTATCCAGCCGTGCAAATACTGCCCCCTAGCCCTAACAGGTTTTAATTGCTAAATATTTCCAATAGATGGCAGCATAAGACCACGAAGCATCAGTTATAGGCTACAAGCAGCAATATGATTGACATAAAATAGTATGCAATAACAGACTATATGTCCCATGATTTTCTAAAATGGTTACATTACTTTAGTTAGCTATATATCTCGTATTAGGCCTGTGTTACTTTTGGGAGAGCAAAACAAATGTGACTATAGCAGGTGTTGAACCCCGGGTAAAATATCACTAGTCAGAACCTCAACCTTAGTATACATGCGTTATAAAAAATCATGTTAATATCTGATATTGCGAGTAAACAACCTCGGAATAGAAAAGACAAGTCTTCCAGACCTCCAATAAATTACATCATTGAACCCTCCCGGTTAGCAAATTTACCTCAACATGCCCCTCGAGAAGGCAGAGTGACGACACAAGCTTTTTAGCGAGGCTGAGTTGACTACTAGCGGGAGAAGGCAGAGCAGGTTGATGAATTTGACAATGAATGTACATGGAAGAGGTGACTAAATTAATGTTCAGGCTTATTGATAATCATCCTTATATTACGTCACAGTAATCAGTTAAATGCTTTTTCAGTCCTTCCTATTGCGTTAGCAGTGTGAAAAGGGACAGAAAGAAGCTCACACAGGAGTTTTCCTGTGATGGGGAGTGGTGGTGTATCCAGGGAGAAAACTAAACTTATCTTCTGAAATGTAATTTGTGGTCTTATGCTGCCATCTATTGGGATTATGTAGCAACTGCAGTAGTACTGAATAATGTGTAATTCCTTACTAAAGTAGTAATTACTAAGAATTGTCAAATATAAAATCTTTTAGTTCATCTTACCACTTACAACCAAAACCACTTATATCATAACAAACAATGAAACTGACATAAACCAAAAACAACATACATTTATTTAATTATAAATATATATATATATATATATATATATATATATATATATATATATATAAAAAGACAAGAGTGTGACTTGTCTTTTTATATAGAGTTATATATATATATATAACTATTTATTTAGATGGGTGACGTTATCTGCCAAAGTAACAGCCCTGTAGACAAAGAAGAGCTCTCCAGTAGATACCAAAATGTTCAAAGGCCATTTTCTCAAAAATGAGGTTACAAGTTTATCAACATTCAAAGCAGAATGACTTTCCCATTGTTCCTCAACTGTAGTGTATGATACACCATTTTATAGCCCTGAGTCTCTACTTTTATCCAATGTAAAAAACACTTTTTCAAATTTTGCTACATAAGACAAAATTCAGCCGTTTGGTCACATTTGAGGGTGAGGCAGATATATAACAATTTGCGGAAAAAAACATTATTATTTGTCCCTCTGAAATGACACCATCAAGTGATAGATTTTGAACAAATGCATGTCTGTCATTGAACAACCCTATGCCTTGATTATCTAGTGAAAAAATTTCTTTAAACAATTAATTTACAAACGTTTCAGAAAATGGATATATAGCATTTAAGAATGAATCTCTTATGTTTCCCCATCTGAGCTCAGAGTAGATGAGAGATGTTATGTTTGTCTGTTTTGTTGAAGCCCAATCAAGCAGGAGAGACCAGCCTCCCCTGTTCCCAGCTGTGTGTCCATGAAGAAAGACTCGTCTATGTATCTACCTATATGGTTAAAGAGGAATGTGGGCTGTACCAGGACAAGATGTACTGCTTTGTTCATCTGAGCATTCAGGAGTTTCTGGCTGCTGTATATGTGTTCCTCTCATTCATCAACAACAATGAGAATCTAATGGACAAACTGCAAACAAAAGATGACCCTGACGTTACTTTCTACAAGAGTGCTGTGGATAAAGCCTTACAAAGTGAGACAGGAAACCTGGACCTTTTCCTCCGCTTCCTTCTGGGCCTCTCACTGGAGTCCAATCAGAAGCACTTACGAGGTCTACTGACAAAGACAAGACGCAGCTCACGGAGCCATGAAGAAACAGTGAAGTACATCAAGGAGAAGATCGGGGAGAATCCCTCTCCAGAGAGGAGCATCAATCTGTTCCACTGTCTGAATGAACTGAATGACCATTCTCTAGTGGAGGAGATCCAAAGCTTCCTGAGCTCAGGAAGTCTCTCAAAACCCAAACTGTCACCTGCACAGTGGTCAGCTCTGGTCTTTGTGTTACTGACTTCAGAAAATGAGCTGGATGTGTTTGACCTGAAGAAATACTCCAGATCAGAGGAAGGTCTTCTGAGGTTGCTGCCAGTGGTCAAAGCCTCCAGAGCTGTTCTGTGAGTACATAGAATGACATATAAGAACTAATCATCAGGAAGAAATATTCAGTTTAGATAAAAATATGTATTATAATATGTATATAATATTATATAGATAAAATGCATTGATTTTCACATTAGTATAACATTGTGACCATACAATTCTAGGACACGTAAGATGAATCAATATGTTGTTTGAGAGAATAAACCAAATGCATCTGCCATTGTCCTTCTACACTACTCGTTAAATGAACAGTGTGTTTGTGAAGTCATGATGATCTCTTTGTCAGGCTGTCAGGCTGTGGAGTCACAGAGGAAGGCTGTGCTTCTCTGGTCTCAGCTCTGAGGTCAAACCCCTCACACCTGAGAGAGTTGGACCTGAGTAACAATGACCTGAAGGATTCAGGAGTGAAGCTGCTCTCTACTGGACTGGGGAATCCCCACTGTAAACTGGAGACTCTGAGGTCAGTATTCCTGTAGTTGGTGAACAAGTGATAACTGTTCACTAGATCCACATGTTTACCAAACACACATAGTCCACACCATTTGTGTTTGGACAGTGAAGCTTACAGTTTTAAATATGCTGCTTTGCTCCAGAATTTTGGATTTGAGATAGAATGTTTCATATTAGGTGACAGTACAGAATGTCACCTTTTATGTGAGGGTATTTATACATATCTGTTATCTTTAGAAATGAATAGTTAATAATGCAGTTTGTCTTGGTTGTGTTTTAGATTATGTTTTTCCCAATAGAAACTGAATGGTCATTTTGGAGTCACTTCACTTGTATTGTCAGTAAGAATAAAGATATTTCTGAACACTTCTAAGTTAATGTGGATGCTACCATGATTATGGACAATCATGAATTAATCGAGAATGATGATGAATGAGAAAGTTACAGAGGCACAAAGATCATACCCCCTCTGTTATTGGTAATGGTGAGAGGTTAGCATGTTTTGTTGTAGCCTCTGTTATTGGTAATGGTGAGAGGTTAGCATGTTTTGTTGTAGCCTCTGTTATTGGTAATAGTGAGAGGTTAGCATGTTTTGTTGTAGCCTCTGTTATTGGTAATGGTGAGAGATTAGCATGTTTTGTTGTAGCCTCTGTTATTGGTAATGGGGAGAGGTTAGCATGTTTTGTTGTAGCCTCTGTTATTGGTAATGGTGAGAGGTTAGCATGTTTTGTTGTAGCCTCTGTTATTGGTAATGGTGAGAGGTTAGCATGTTTTGTTGTAGCCTCTGTTATTGGTAATGGTGAGAGGTTAGCATGTTTTGTTGTAGCCTGTTATTGGTAATGGTGAGAGGTTAGCATGTTTTGTTGTAGCCTCTGTTATTGGTATTGGTGAGAGGTAAGCATGTTTTGTTGTAGCCTCTGTTATTGGTAATGGTGAGAGGTTAGCATGTTTTGTTGTAGCCTCTGTAACTTTCTCACTCATCATTTTTCATGATTAATTTATGATTTGTATTAATTTTGGCATCATCAGGATTAATTTAGTATTGTTTGGAAGCATGTTATCTCATCACTTAGACATAAGATTAATCCAGTCATCATCCACCATTCAGTTACTATTGGGCAAAACATAACCCAAAACACAACCAAAACAAACTGCAAATGCAAACGAGTTTGGGAACAAATACAAAATGTTTGACTACTTTAACCTCTCTGGGGTATGTGGGATGCTAGCGTCCCACCTGCGGGACACACTTGCCAACAGCCAATCTCATAATTCAAATTTCTCAAACATACAACTATTTTACACCATTTTAAAGATAAACCTCTCGTTAATCCAACCACATTGTCCGATTTCAAAAAGGCTTTACGGCGAAAGCATAGCATTAGATTATGTTAGGACAGCACCTTGACAAGAAAAACCACACAGCCATTTTCCAAGCAAGGAGAGGCGTCACAAAAACCAGAAATATAGCTAAAATTAATCACTAACCTTTGATGATCTTCATCAGATGACACTCATAGGACTTCATGTTACACAATGCATGTATGTTTTGCTCGATAAAGTTCATATTTATATCCAAAAACCCCATTTTACATTGGCGTGTAATGTTCAGAAATGTTTTGCCTCCCAAAACTTCCGGTAAATGACCACATCAATTTACAGAAATACTCATCATAAACGTTGATAAAATATTAAACTGTTAGTCAAAGAATTATAGATACACTTCTCCTTAAAGAAGACAAAGGCTTATTCAATCTTTGACAGTGTTACTAGAGACATTTCGGGTTGCAATGACGGACAACATCATTTATTTGGAACAGAGGTACAATAGGTTGCGCAGGTACGACATGGTTCTCCCAGATGCAGTGTTAGCTTTCAAGTTGCTAGATACTGTCTGTCTGGTTGGTAGGGAGCAACAGTTGGCTTTGACTGTGCTGACTTTTGCATCAATGAAGTCGACATTAAAAACAATTTTGGGTGAAAAGACGTCTGTCGCACCAATGCAGGTGAGTGACGCAGCAATATTACACTGAGCAGCAGAGATCAGGCTCCAACAAGTCACGTTCTCAAGACAACCAGAAGAGGGCGCCATTGCCCGGCACAAATCCACTGGACAGGTATGGAGGAGATCAAAATGTGCTATTTGTCAAAGCACCACTGGGTTAGACTGTCCTCATACAAATGACAAGTTAAACTAACAGAGGAAAATATAAACACAGAGATTGAGCAACATTACATCAAACGAATCAGCTTCTGATACTGAGATCTTTATAGTTGAATCCTTAGGATCTACTGTGATTGATGCTGAGATCTTTATAGTTGAATCCTTAGGATCTGCTGTGATTGATGCTGAGATCTTTATAGTTGAATCCTTAGGATCTGCTGTGATTGATACTGCATGTACACGCACAGTGTGTGGTGAAAAATGGCTTGATAGCTATGTCAGTGAAGTAAATATGAAATAAGTACAAAATATGATTGACACATCAAACAACAGAGCTTTCAAATTTGGAGATGGGAGAACCATCCATTCTACCAAGAGAGTCAAGATACCAGCAAAAATGTGTCAGACTAAGTGTCACATTGAAACTGAGGTGGTCCCTACAGATATCCCCTTTCTATTAAGCAAAGCTTACCTCAAGAAGGCAGGGGCTGTACTAGACATAACAAATGACAAGCAGTGATGTTTAAACAACCAGTGACCCTTGAACTTACAAGCCTCAGGGCCACTATTGTGTAAACATTTTAGTCAAAGACATTACACAGAGTCCATGTAAAAATTAGATTCTAATGGACACAGAGAACATGGAGATTCTGACAGCACAGAGAACATGGAGATTCTGACAGCACAGAGAACATGGAGATTCTGACAGCACAGAGAACATGGAGATTCTGACAGCACAGAGAACATGGAGATTCTGACAGCACAGAGCACATGGAGATTCTGACAGCACAGAGAACATGAACACAAAGGAAAAACACAAAGTATTGTTAACTTCACAAACAGTTTGGACATGCTACAGTTGACAGACTTCAGAAATGACTCAGCAGTTCTGGGAATAATGATGAGAGTATTTCCATTCTACACAGATAGTTAACAGTTGTGAGACATTCCAGAAATACAGCAAACCAGCGGTTTGTCACTGGCTTCCAAGTACAATGAAACAGTGGCTGTATATCTTCATGAGCCTGGACCAAGTGTGTGGTATCTTCACATAGTCCACCACTTCACACGCTTCAGTGCTGGAAGCATTGTGAATACAAAGAAACACAGTGAAATGGTCAAGCACTTAACCTGTTTAGGATAGGGGGCAGTATTGACACGGCTGGATAAAAAACATACCCGATTTAATCTGGTTACCACTCCTACCCAGTAACTAGAATATGCATATACTTATTACATATGGATAGAAAACACCCTAAATTTTCTAAAACTGTTTGAATGGTGTCTGTGAGTATAACAGAACTCAAATGGCAGGTCAAAACCTGAGAGATTCCTTTACAGGAAGTGGCCTGTCTGACCATTTCTTGAACTTCTTTTCCATCTCTATCATTTACTAAGGATCTCTGCTCTAACGTGACACTTCCCACGTCGTCCATAGGCGCTCAGAGCCCGGGAAAAAACAGAATGTCGTCATTCCAGCCCCAGGCTGAAACACATTATCGCCTTTCTCAAGTGGCCGATCAAGGGACACTGGCTTATGGGTGTGACCCCGACCGCCCCCGCCTTTGGGATTTTTTCCTCTGTTTGCCGAAAAGGAGATTCCCTGTCGGAATATTATCGCTTTTCTACGAGAAAAATGTCGTAAAAATTGATTTTAAACAGCGGTTGACATGCTTCGAAGTACGGTAATGGAATACTTAGAATTTTATTGTCACGAATTGCGCCATGCGCGCGACACTTCTTTACTATTTCGGATAGTGTCTGGAACGCACGAACAAAACGCCGCTATTCGGATATAACGATGGATTATTTTGGACCAAACCAACATTTGTTATTGAAGTAGCAGTCCTGGGTGTGCATTCTGACGAAGACAACAAAAGGTAATCAAACTTTTATAATAGTAAATATGATTATGGTGAGTGCTAAACTTGCCGGGTGTCTAAATAGCGAGCCCGTGATGCCTGGGCTATGTACTTAGAATATTGCAAAATGTGCTTTCACCAAAAAGCTATTTTAAAATCGGACATATCGAGTGCATAGAGGAGGTCTGTATCTATAATTCTTAAAATAATTGTTATGCTTTTTGTGAACGTTTATCGTGAGTAATTTAGTAAAATGTTAGCGAATTCCCCGGAAGTTTGCGGGGGGTATGCTAGTTCTGAACGTCACATGCTAATGTAAAAAGCTGTTTTTTGATATAAATATGAACTTGATTGAACAAAACATGCATGTATTGTATAACATAATGTCCTAGGGTTGTCATCTGATGAAGATCATCAAAGGTGAGTGCTGCATTTAGCTGTCTTCTGGGTTTTGGTGACATTATATGCTGGCTTGAAAAATGGGTGTCTGATTATTTCTGGCTTGGTACTCTGCTGACATAATCTAATGTTTTGCTTTCGTTGTAAAGCCTTTTTGAAATCGGACAGTGTGGTTAGATTAACGAGAGTCTTGTCTTTAAATGGCTGTAAAATAGTCATATGTTTGAGAAATTGAAGTAATAGGATTTTTAAGGTTTTGAAAATCGCGCCACAGGCTGGCAGTGGCTGTTACGTAGGTGGGACGAATTCGTCCCGCCTAGCCTAGAGAGGTTTTAATTCATTCCTGGATAAGTGTGCATGGCCCGACCCAGAAATTGTACAGTGACATTGGAGGAGAATTCAATAATAATGAAATAATAGAAATGGTAGAGAAATTCAACATGGAACTAAAGACAACTGCTGCATACAGTCCATGGAGCAATGGACTTGTGGAGAGACATAATCAAACACTCAGAGATTATGCTGAAAGTGAAGCAAGACAATGGCTGTGGCTAGAAAACAGCCCTAGATTGGACTTTGATGGCAAAAAACTCAATGCACAATGTTCATAGTTACAGCCCATAGCAACTAGTGTTGGGCAGAACTCTAATCTTCCCTCTGTACTGGTTGACAAGCCACCAGCACTAGAAGGGACCAGTGTGAGTGCATGGGTGGGACAGCACCTTTCAGCACTATTTGCAGCGAGAAAAGCGTTCACTGAATGTTACGTTCCCTAGTTTCTGTGTTGTAGTTTGTGTATTTGTGAGTGTGTTTCAGGTAATGGCTTCCTGAAATTCTCCAAGCAGCTGATTGGTCGGCCCCATTACTGATTGGAGAGCTGACCCCGCCTCGTCGTCAGGACGCAGCTGTCTCCAATTAACAACTCTTTCTCCAGCTATATAAGCCAGTGTTCTGTTGCTCAGGGGGAGAGATGATTGCTGAGAGATATTTGCTGAGAGAGGAGGCTGATGGTTATAGCATGTTGGCTGTTAGTAAGAGATTTGGTATGTACTCTGTTAGTTGTTGCTGAGGTAGCTGATTGGATAAGTCTGTTGTGTGTCAATAGGACGCAATGTATGGATTATTGGAATTGTTACTTACATTTGTGTTTCTGTTTCATTTGTTCCCAGGGGGAAGGGCAAGGCACCTAGGGAGTGCTTAGGCAAGAGGCCCGCGGGCATACATAACCCGTAGTAGTTTACTGTCTATGCACACTAGGTAAGACCTGGGCGGACCATCCCCTGTATTTTGGTTAGTGCACCAGGTGGTGCTAGTTAACCTCTTACATCTAGACGTTCCGCTAGCGGAACACCTGCTCCAATATCCAATGATGGGTGTGGCGCGAAATACAAAGTCATCGAAAATCCCAAAACTTCAATTTTTCAAACATGACTATTTTACACCATTTTAAAGACAAGACTCTCCTTTATCTAACCACACTGTCCGATTTAAAAAAGGCTTTACAGCGAAAGCAAAACATTAGATTATGTCAGCAGAGTACCCAGCCAGAAATAATCAGACGCCCATTTTTTCAAACTAGCATATGTCACAAAAAAACAAAACCACAGCTAAATGCAGCACTAACCTTTGATCATCAGATGACACTCCTAGGACATTATGTTATACAATACATGCATGTTTTGTTCAATCAAGTTCATATTTATATCAAGAAACAGCTTTTTACATTAGCATGTGACGTTCAGAACTAGCATTCCCACCGAACACTTCCGGTGAATTTACTAAATTACTCACGATAAACGTTCACAAAAAACATAACAATTATTTAAAGAATTATAGATACAGAACTCCTTTATGCAATCGCTATGTCCGATTTTAAAATAGCTTTTCGGTGAAAGCACATTTTGCAATATTCTGAGTAGATAGCCCGGTCATCATGGCTAGCTATTTTGACACCCACCAAGTTTGGTACTCACCAAACTCAGATTTACTATAAGAAAAATTGGATTACCTTTGCTGTTCTTCGTCAGAATGCACTCCCAGGACTTCTACTTCAATAACAAATGTTGGTTTGGTTCCAAATAATCCATAGTTATATCCAAATAGCGGCGTTTTGTGCGTTCAAGACACTATCCGAAGGGTGACGCGCCCGGCGCGTTTCGTGACAAAAAAATTCAAAATATTCCATTACCGTACTTTGAAGCATGTCAAACGCTGTTTACATTTTTATGCGATTTTACTCGTAAAAAAGCGATAATATTCTGACCGGGAGTCGTTGTTTTCGTTCAAAGACAGAGAAAGTAAAACGGACTCTTCTCGTGCGCACGCGCGCCAGTCTCATTGTTCTCAGATTGTCCCACTATCCAAATGCGCTACTGTTTTTCAGCCTTGGCCTGCAAAGTCATCATTCAACGTTCTGGCGCCCTCTGAGAGCCTATGTGAGCGTTAGAAAATGTCACGTTACAGCAGAGATCCCCTGTTTTGGATCAAGAAATGGTCAGAGAGGGCGCTTCCTGTTTGGAATCTTCTCAGGTTTTGGCCTGCCAAATGAGTTCTGTTATACTCAGACACCATTCAAACAGTTTTAGAAACTTTGGAGTGTTTTCTATCCAAAGCTAATAATTATATGCATATTCTAGTTTCTGGGCAGGAGTAATAATCAGATTAAATCGGGTACGTTTTTTTTTATCCGGCTGTGAAAATACTGCCCCCTATCCATAAGTTAAGTAGTGGGTAGGCCGGTAAGGTAGGAGAGGGGGCTTTGATATTTACTTTCTTTGCTTTGGTTCCGTCCAGCCCCTTTTCCCCAAACTTACCATGTGAAGGAATAAATTCCCTGTAAAACGGTATTCTCTGCCTTTTTATCATCCTTACTCACACCTACAGTCCATACCGCTTTCACACCACGTGGCATTGAGTTGTAGCAGGGTGTTGCGTTCCCTCTTACTAGAGGTGTGCGTATCACTGAAGCAGAGTGTTCAGAGAGAATTCGCAGGGCTCTGTGGAAACAGCTTCGACCCACCGATGAGAAGTACTAGACTGGAAACAAAGTGTACTACAAACGAGTTGACTGTCAAGAGTGGAAAGGACCGGGAGTAGTCATTGGCCAAGATGGTGTGGTGATATTTGTGAGGCACGGAGGCACCATTTTTAAGGTGCATCACTCAAGTTTGCGGAAAGTAAAGGATCAACAAGATGGAGGGGCTGTTGCTGAGAATCAGCCTCCTACTGAAAATGACAAAAAAGTACACATTAACAGACACAAGCCTACCAGATGTCACATCCAATGAAATGGACACTGAAACTGACACAGGAAATGGAGCAGAGACCTTCAAACATGCCACTGGTAATACTGTTGAGGGTTCAAATGAGGAACACGTTCAACAACAGCCACATGTGTTAAGACAACATGGTTGTTCCAATCTGAAAACTGGACAAACTGTTAAATACATGGACAGAGAAAGTGGTATTCCACACACAGCAACTGTCATTGAGCAGGAAAAGCCAAAGGAAAACACCAGAACTGGTCCAACTTGCAGTACTCTGAACCAGCTGCACTTTCTGGTACAACAGGGTCAGCTGACCTGTCACTTATCAGATTTCAACCAATGTAATATTGCAAAAAACAGAATGACATTAAAAATGATGATGTACTTGAAACAAAGGACTTGTCATTTGACTCAGCTAAACTAAATGAGCTCAGTAATTGGAGGAAAAATGTTGTGTTTGAGGAAGTCAAAGACATTGGCCAAAAATGTGTCTCAGCAAGGTGGGTGTGTACCCTTAAAGAACTGGAATAGTGCCAAAAGCACATCTAGTGGCTAGAGGTTTAGAGGAGCTGGCTGCTAAACAACTCCCAAAAGACCCATCTAGTGGCTAGAGGTTTAGAGGAGCTGGCTGCTAAACAACTCCCAAAAGACTCATCTAGTGGCTAGAGGTTTAGAGGAGCTGGCTGCTAAACAACTCCCAAAAGACTCATCTAGTGGCTAGAGGTTTAGAGGAGCTGGCTGCTAAACAACTCCCAAAAGACTAATCTAGTGGCTAGAGGTTTAGACGAGCTGGCTGCTAAACAACTCCCAAAAGACTCATCTAGTGGCTAGAGGTTTAGAGGAGCTGGCTGCTAAACAACTCCCAAAAGACTAATCTAGTGGCTAGAGGTTTAGAGGAGCTGGCTGCTAAACAACTCCCAAACGACTCATCTAGTGGCTAGAGGTTTAGAGGAGCTGGCTGCTAAACAACTCCCAAATGACTCATCTAGTGGCTAGAGGTTTAGAGGAGCTGGCTGCTAAACAACTCCCAAAAGACTCATCTAGAGGTTGAGGAGCTGGCTGCTAAAGAACTCCCAAAAGACTCACCGACATGCACCTCAGAGTCACTCAGATTGCTGCTCACAGTGATCTGCCAGAAACAATGGAAACTTAATTCCATAGACATCAAATCAGCATTTTTGCAGGGAACAGAGCATTCACATCTGACCTCTGCCTGAAGCTACGTGTGAAGGAACACTGTGGAAACTAAAAAGGTGTGTGTATGGCCTGGCAGGTGCATCACTCTACTGATACAGCAAAGTCAAGGCAACAGTGCTGAGTACAAGTGGAAAAATGTCACAAGTGAATCCTGCAGATTTCTATTGGCTTGACTGGAGTACTTGCCTGTCATGTTGAAGACTTCATCTGGGGTGGTTCAAAGACATTTGCTACAACTGTGATTCTACACTTCAAAGCTGTTTTCCTGGTCGACCACAAAGGAGCAGCTTGCTGACTGTCTGACTAAAAGGGAGCATCCAGTCTTGGGCTCCTAAAGACACTCAGTAATGGAAAGTGGCAGCTTGACTAATACAAGTATAAACTGAGTCACACCAGATCCATATGTGTTTACCAGGAACACATAGTCCACACCATATGTGTTTACCAGGAACACATAGTCCACACCATATGTGTTTACCAGGAACACATAGTCCACACCATATGTGTTTACCAGGAACACATAGTCCACACCATATGTGTTTGGACAGTGAAGCTTACAGTTTTACATCTGGTGCTATGCTCCAGCATTTTGGATTTGATATGTTTCATATTAGGCGACAGTATAGAATGTCACCTTTTATTTGAGGTTAATGGTGATAGGTTAGCATGTTTTGTTGTAGCCTCTGTTATTGGTACAGCTACTCGCCCAAGCCTTCCCCATTTCTCCCAAATCCAGTCAGCTGATGTTCTGAAAAAGCTGCAAAATCTGGACCCCTACAAATCAGGCGGGCTAGACAATCTGGACCCTTTCTTTCTAAAATTATCTGCCGAAATTGTTGCAACCCCTATTACTTGTTCAACCTCTCATGTCGTCTGAGATTCCAAAAGATTGGAAAGCAGCTGCTGTCATCCCCCTCTTCAAAGGAGGGGACACTCTTGACCCAAACTGCTACAGACCTATATCTATCCTACCCTGCCATTCTGAGGTCTTCGAAAGCCGAGTCAACAAACAGATTACCGACCATTTCGAATCTCACCGCACCTTCTCCGCTATGCAATCTGGTTTCAGAGCTGGTCATGGGTGCACCTCAGCCACGCTCAAGGTCCTAAACGATATCGTAACCGCCATCGATAAGAAACAATACTGTGCTGCCGTATTCATTGACCTGGCCAAGGCTTTCGACTCAGTCAATCACCACATCCTCATCGGCAGACTCAATAGCCTTGGTTTCTCAAACGATTGCCTCGCCTGGTTCACCAACTACTTCTCTGATAGAGTTCAACGTGTCAAATCGGATGGCCTGTTGTCCGGGCCTCTGGTATTCTCTATGGGGGTTCCACAGGGTTCAATTCTTGGGCCAGCTCTTTTCTCTGTATACATCAATGATGTCGCTCTTGCTGCTGGTGAGTCTCTGATCCACCTCTACGCAGATGACACCATTCTGTATACTTCTGGACCTTCTTTGGACACTGTGTTAACAACTCTCCAGACGAGCTTCAATACCATACAACTCTCCTTCCGTGGCCTCCAACTGCTCTTAAATACAAGTAAAACTAAATGCATGCTCTTCAACCGATCGCTGCCTGCACCTGCCCGCCCGTCCAGCGTCACTACTCTGGGCGGTTCTGACTTAGAATATGTGGACAACTACAAATACCTAGGTGTCTGGTTAGACTGTAAGCTCTCCTTCCAGACTCACATCAAACACGTCCAATCCAAAGTTAAATCTAGAATTGGCTTCCTATTTTGCAACAAAGCATCCTTCACTCATGCTGCCAAACATACCCTCGTAAAACTGACCGTCACTTCGGTGATGTCATTTACAACATAGCCTCCAATACCCTACTCAATAAACTGGATGCAGTCTATCACAGTGCCATCCGTTTTGTCACCAAAGCCCCATATACTACCCACCACTGCGACCTGTACGCTCTCGTTGGCTGGCCCTCGCTTCATACTCGTCGCCAAATCCACTGGCTCCAGGTCATCTACAAGACCCTGCTAGGTAAAGTCCCCCCTTATGTCAGCTCACTGGTCACGCTAGCAGCACCCACCTGTAGCACGCGCTCTAGCAAGTATATCTCTCTGGTCACCCCCAAAGCCAATTCCTCCTTTGGCCGTCTCTCCTTCCAGTTCACTGCTGCCAATGACTGGAACGAACTCCAAAAATCTCTGAAACTCGAAACACTTATTTCCCTCACTAGCTTTAAGCACCTTTAAGCACCAGCTGTCAGAGCAGCTCACAGATCACTGCACCTGCACCTGTATATAGCCCATCTATAATTTAGCCCAAACAACTACCACTTCCCCACCTGTATTTATTTATTTTGCTCCTTTGCACCCCATTATTTATATTTCTATTTTTATTTTATTTCATGATATTTCTCGATCATAGCAGTCACAGGCATGATGTAGTCATTGCATTCAAAGAATATGAGACCAAACACTAAACTTTTGACTACTTTAATATACTCTAAGTTAATTGGTCAAAATACTTAACTTCTTCAAATAGGGGGACTAGATTCATAAAGTGCTTTTCATTTTCTAAATGGTGAAACAGATATTTATTAAAATACCCTCAAATAAAAGGTGACATTATATACTGTCACCTCATTTGAAACATTTGATCTCAAATCCAAAATGTTGGAGTATAGAGCCACATTTAAAATGTTAGCTTCACTGTCAAAATAGATATGGTGTGGACTGTATACTCAATACAATGTACATCTGATACCTCACTGTCTGTCTTTTGACTGATACTGCTTTTTAAACTGGTCTGTTTCTTTCTACAAGCAATACTTTGATAATTTGTCAATTCTAATAATGAAACATCCATTTATGAATAGATATGGCACGTTTCAGGACACTGATGTATCTGAAAATGTTGACAAAAACTATACTGCCACTATTTTCACCACCAAAGAAAAGCAGTGTGGTTTTAATATGATTTGACTCTTTGCAGGCTGTCAGGCTGTCTAGTCACAGAGGAAGGCTGTGCTTCTCTGGTCTCAGCTCTGAGGTCAAACCCCTCACACCTGAGAGAGCTGGACCTGAGCTACAATCACCCAGGAGACTCAGGAGTCAGACTGCTCTCTGCTGGACTGGAGGATCCACACTGCAGACTGGAGAAACTCAAGTATGTGGAGGGTTTATGTTAATGTTCATATCAGACATGTTTGACTTATCAGGCTAGTTAAGACAAACATTCTGACCACCACTTGGACTAAGTTATATGCTGACTGTCTGTGTGTGTGTGTGTGTGTGTGTGTGTGTGTGTGTGTGTGTGTGTGTGTGTGTGTGTGTGTGTGTGTGTGTGTGTGTTTGTCCGGTGTGTGTGTGTGTTTGTCCGGTGTGTGTGTGTGTTTGTCCGGTGTGTGTGTGTTTGTCCAGTGTGTGTGTGTGTATGTGTGTGTGAGTTCAGGTGTATCCCTCAATGACTGTCTGTTCTTCTGCTTACCGCTACAGTGTGGAACATGGTGGAGAGAACACAATGAAACCTGGACTTAGAAAATGTGAGTGTTGACTGCTGTGAAGAATATGACTAAGAATAAGTCTTAATTCAAGTTAAGTCAAAGTCAAAGACCACCATCATTACTTACTTGGTCATATTAAATATCAGCTGTAGTTCTACAGAAGCAGAAATCAGGGACACCAAAGTTTACAAAGAGTTGCTTTGACAATGTGTGTGTCTGTGTGTGTGGCGCGTTCGTGTTACATAAGAAATGTGTGTTTGTGTTCATGATGCATACAGGTGTGTGTGTGTGTGTGTGTGTGTGTGTGTGTGTGTAATTAATGGGAATAAGTGTGTTTTATATTACCATACAGTATAACATATGATCATTCAACAAGTCTCAAGTTACCTTAACTTCTCCTTTTGATACCTAGACACATCTACATTAAATGAATTAGTGGAAAGTGAGTTAACATTCGTATGTGAATGATGATGATTTCTAATATTGTGTCTGGTTTCATCCATCAGATGTCTGTGATCTCACACTGGACCTAAACACAGTAAACAGACACCTCTCTCTGTCTGAGGAGAACAGAAAGGTGACATGTAGGACAGAGAAGCAGCCGTATCCTGATCACCCAGAGAGATTTGAGGTCTGTAGACAGGTTCTGTGTAGAGAGGGTCTGACTGGGCGCTGTTACTGGGAGGTAGAGTGGAGTGGGGGAATGGGGGCTGTTATAGGAGTGACATATAAAGGAATCAGCAGGAGAGGAGGGGTTAAGGACTGTTGTCTTGGATACAATGACAAGTCCTGGGGTCTGTTCTGCTCTGACAACAGTTACTCTGCCAGGCACAATAATAATCCCACTACCATTGACGTCCGCCCCTCCGGCTCCCACAGAGTAGGAGTGTATCTGGACTGGCCAGCCGGCACTCTGTCCTTCTATAGAGCCTCCTCTGACACACTGACCCACCTGATCACATTCACCTCCACATTCACTGAGCCTCTCTATCCAGGGTTTTGGGTTCATTATGATGACTCCTCAGTGTCCCTTTGTAAGACACACTGATACACAAAGTGGACACACACACACACTGTTACACACACACACACACACACACACACACACACAGACACACACACACACACACACACACACACACACAGGATACACACCACACACACACACACACACACACACACACACACACACAGGATACACACACATACACACAGGATACACACACACACTGGACACACACACACACTGGACACACACACACACTGGACACACACACACACTGGACAAACAAACACATGGACAAACATACACACACACACTGGACAAACACACACACACACAGGATACACACACACACACACACACACACACACACACACACACACACACACAGGATACACACACACACTGGACACACACACACACACACACACTGGACACACACACACACTGGACACACACACACCTGACAAACACACACACACACACACACACACACACTGGACAAACACACACACACACACACACACACACACACTGGACAAACACACACACACACACTGGACAAACACACACAGACACACACTGGACAAACACACACACACACTGAACACACCCACACTGAACACATACACACACACACTGAACACACACACACACACACACACTGAACACACACACAAACACACTGAACACACACACGCTGAACAAACACACACTGGACACACACACACACTGGACAAACACACACACACGGACACACACACACACACTGGACTCACACACACACACACACACACACACACACACACACACACACACACACACACACACACTGGACAAACACACACACTGGACAAACACACACACTGGACAAACACACACACACACACACACTGGACAAACGCACACACACACACTGGACAAATGCACACACACACACTGGACAAACGCAAACACACACACACACACACACACACACACACACACACACACACACACACACACACACACACACACACTGGACAAACACACACTGGACAAACGCAAACACACACACACACTGGACTAACACAAAAACACACACACACACACACACACACACACACACACACACTGGACAAACGGAAACACACACTGGACACACACACACACACTGGACACACACTCACACACACACACACACACACACACACAGGACACACACACTGGACAAACACACACACACGCTGAACAAACACACACACTGGACACACACACACACACACTGGAAACACACACACGCTGAACAAACACACACTGGACACACCACACACACACACACACACACACACACTGGACTCACACACACACACACATACACACACAGTGGACAAACACACACATGCACACACACACACTGGACAAACACACACGCACACACACACACTAGACAAACGCAAACACACACACACACACACACACTGGAAAAACACACACACTGGACAAACACACACATACACACACTGGACTAACGCAAACACACACACACACACACACACACACACACACACACACACACACACACACACTGGACACACACACTGGACAAACACACACACACACACACACTGGACTAACAAAAACACACACACACACACACACACACACAAACACACATGAACACACACACACACACACACACACACACACACACACACACACACACTCTCACACACACACACACTGGACACACACACGCTGAACACACACACACTGGATACACACACAGACACACACTGGACACACACACTGGATACACACACACACACACACACTGGACAAACACACACTCACACTGGACAAACACACACACTGGACAAACACACACACACACACACACACACACTGGACAAACAAACACACACACACACTGGACACATACACGCTGAACACACACACACTGAATACACACACACACACTGGATACACACACACACACTGGACACACACACTCACACTGGACAAACACACACACACACACACAAACCCACTGGACAAACAAACACACACACACACTGGACAAACACACACACTGGACAAACACACTCACAGGACAAACAAACTCACACACAAACACAGTGGACAAACACACACACACACACACTGGACACACTCTCACACACACTCATGCGCGTCTTCCTATAATTGTGAGGACCTTATAATAACACTGTTAAAATACCAATGTGATCATTTGTTGTCTTTTATGTTGAATAACAAATTGTATAATTATATATGGACATACGCTCCATAGTTGTACAAGTATACAAGGATATATTGTACTTTTCATAATAAAACATACTTGAAACAAGAAACAGCATGTTAATTGTGAAAACAGTTTAGTTATTGATTTTATATCGTCTTTGTCAGGTTGACGTTAACCTGCGACTGGTTACATGAAACAAATATGAAATGAAATACAAAACAATTAAATATGTACAACAGTGTTGTGATGCAGGGTTACTATAGCAACAGAGTGTTGTAATGCAGGGTTACTATATCAACAGAGTGTTGTGATGCAGGGTTACTATAGCAACAGAGTGTTGTGATGCAGGGTTACTATAGCAACAGAGTGTTGTGATGCAGGGTTACTATAGCAACAGAGTGTGGTGATGCAGGGTCACTATAGCAACAGAGTCTGGTGATGCAGGGTCACTATAGCAACAGAGTGTTGTGATGCAGGGTCACTATAGCAACAGAGTGTTGTGATGCAGGGTCACTATAGCAACAGAGTGTTGTGATGCAGGGTCACTATAGCAACAGAGTGTTGTGATGCAGGGTCACTATAGCAACGGAGTGTTGTGATGCAGGGTCACTATAGCAACAGACTGTGGTGATGCAGGGTCACTATAGCAACAGAGTGTTGTGATGCAGGGTCACTATAGCAACAGAGTGTTGTAATGCAGGGTCACTATAGCAACAGTGTTGTGATGCAAGGTCTCTCTCTCTGCTCTCTGCTCTCTCTGCTCTGCTCTCTGCTCTCTCTCTGTGCTCTCTCAGCCTGCTCTCTCTCTCTTCTCTTTTCTCTGCTCTCTCTCTCCCTCTGCTCTCTCTGCTCTGGCCTCTCTGCTCTGCTCTCTATCTCTCTCTCTGCTTTGCTCTCTCTCTCCCTGCTCTCTGCTTTGCTCTCTCTGCTCTGCTCTCTCTCTGCTCTCAGCCTGTTCTCTCTGTTCTCTGCTCTGCTCTCTCTCTCTCTCTGCACTCTGATCTCTCTCTCTGCTCTCTCTGCTCCCTCTCTGTTCTCTGCTCTCTCTGCTCTCTCTGTTCTCTGCTCTCTCTCTCTCTGCACTCGGCTTTCTCTCTGCTCTCCCTCTGCTCTCTCTCTGCCCTCTCTGCTCTCTCTGCTCTGCTCTCTGCTTTGCTCTCTGCTCTCTGCTTTGCTCTCTCTCTCTGCTCTGCTCTCTCTCTCTGCTCTCTCTCTGCTCTGCTCTCTCTCTGCCCTCTGCTCTCTGCTTTGCACGCTCTCTCTGCTCTCTGCTTTGCTCTCTCTCTCTGCTCTGCTCTCTCTCTGTTCTCTCTGTTCTCTGCTCTCTCTCTCTCTGCTCTCAGCCTGCTCTCTCTGTTCTCTCTGTTCTCTGCTCTCTCTGCTCTCTGCTCTGCTCTCTCTGTTCTCTGCTCTCTCACTCTCTGCACTCGGCTCTCTCTGTTCTCTTCTCTCTCTCTGCTCTCACTCTCTCTGCTCTCTCTCTTCTCTCTCTTCTCTCTTCTCACTCTCTGCTCTCTCTCTCTCTCTCTCAGCCTGCTCTCTCTCTCTTCTCTTTTCTCTGCTCTCTCTCTCCCTCTGCTCTCTCTGCTCTCTATCTCTGCTCTCTCTGTTCTCTGCTCTCTCTGTTCTCTGCTCTCTCTCTCTGCCCTCTGCTCTGCTCTCTATATCTCTCTGTTCTCTGTTCTCTCTGTTCTCTGCACTCTGTTGTCTGCTTTCTCTTCTCTCTGCTTTGCTCTCTCTCTCTGCTCTCTGCTCTGCTCTCTCTGCTCTGCTCTCTCTGCTCTCTGCTCTGCTCTCTCTCTCTGCTCTCAGCCTGCTCTCTCTGTTCTCTCTGTTCTCTCTGTTCTCTGCTCTCTCTCTCTCCCTCTACTCTCTCTGCTCTGCTCTCTGCACTCTCTCTCTGCTCTCTCTCTCTCTGCACTCTGATCTCTCTCCCTCTGCTCTCTCTGTTCTCTGCTCTCTCTCTATCTCTCTCTCTGTTCTCTCTCTCTCTGCTCTCTCTGCTCTGTGCTCTACTCTCTATCTCTCTCTCTCTGTTCTCTGCTCTCTCTCTGCCCTCTCTGCGCTCTCTGCTCTGCTCTCTGCTTTGCTCTCTCTCTCTGCTCTCTGCTTTGCTCTCTCTCTCTGCTCTGCGCTCTCTGCTCTGCTCTCTCTCTCTGCTCTCAGCCTGCTCTCTCTCCCTCTGCTCTCTGCTCTGCTCTTTGCACTCTCTCTCTCTGCTCTCTGCGCTCTCTGCACTCGACTCTCTGTTCTCTCTCTCCCTCTGCTCTCTCTGCTCTCTGCTCTGCTCTCTATCTTTCTCTCTGCTCTCTCTGTTCTCTGCTCTCTCTCTGCTCTCTCTGCTCTGCTCTCTCTCTGCTCTCAGCCTGCTCTCTCTCTCCCTCTGCTCTCTCTGCTCTGCTCTCTGCACTCTCTCTCTGCACTCTGCTCTCTCTCCCTCTGCTCTCTCTGCTCTCTGCTCTCTCTCTGCTCTGCTC
Organism: Salmo salar; assembly: GCF_965601325.2. Taxonomy (NCBI): domain Eukaryota; kingdom Metazoa; phylum Chordata; class Actinopteri; order Salmoniformes; family Salmonidae; genus Salmo; species Salmo salar. The sequence continues at coordinate 102,587,240 of NC_138293.1, forward strand.
TCTCTCTCTGCTCTCAGCCTGCTCTCTCTCTCTGCACTCTGCTCTCTGCTCTGCTCCCTTTGCTCTCTCTATCTCTCTCTCTGTTATCTGCTCTCTCACTCTGTTCTCTGCTCTCTCACTCGACTCTCTCTCTGCTCTCTCTCTGCTCTCTATGCCCTCTCTTCTCTGCCCTTTCTTCTCTCTCTCTCTGCTCTCTCTCTCTCTCTCTGTTTTCTCTCTCTTCTCTCTCTCTCTTCTCACTCTCTGCTCTCTCTTCTCTCT